>NC_044499.1:8791263-9071263 GCF_902362185.1 Chanos chanos
CCCCGGTCTCCCATGCATTATTACAGTGCCTTACTGGTGGTCTCGTTAAACCACCTGCGTTTGTGATCTTTTCATTATTTTGCCACAAAGCAAACAACATTTTGTTCATTGTTTCATAAGTAATACTCAGTAAGTAAAGGTGATAAACAGAAAATTCCATAAGGGGCGAGAGAAATAATATTTAAATTGCTTCTTCGATAAAAAAAAACAGTCATAAAATATGGATATGTTTTCAGTAAAGTATGAAGAAAAAAAAAAATCATTGAGGCAAACCAATTCAGCTCCACACCGTGCAATAATGATTGCATATTTAAATAAAGTATTCACAATATTCATCCAAATCATCACGTATTTTAGAGAAATTGGTTGTGACATTTTGCTTCCTCTGGTATATTATCTGTTATAATCTCTGTAATAAAAAATAAACAACATTATGAAAAGATAAAGTCTTGAGGTTTTCTTTCTTCCTCTTTCTTTTTTATGTGAACATACACATGCACAGATTTGCACACAAACATGGACACAAACATGTTTTATTTATATATATGGTGATTATATATGTCTCAAATACATGTATATGTATGTGTCATCATTCTTCATTCTTCTATATATATATACATATATATAGAGTGAGAGAGAAAGAGAGAGATACATGCATACACATGCATATACACATACACATACACATACACATACACATACACATACCTGCATGCATTTGTATGCATGGCCTACGGTTGCCAGTTTCCCCATCTGTTTGGAATCATTATCATTAACTTGGCTGTTGTCTTCCTACAAACTGCTGGAAGAAAGATGGGATGGGGTCCAGCTTTTGTGAATATAGGATGGGTGACAAGGGTCTACAGCATGTCATTAGCTTTTCTGACATAACAATAACTAAAAAAAAATCTTTTTTATCTTTATTTATCTATTTAAAAATATATTTTGTTTGTGTTCAACCCCAATCTGGACGAAACAGTATTTTTCACATTCTTAGTGTGCCATCTTTCCAACGCATCAACAACCCAGCAAATACAATGTATTTTCAGCAAATGCTTCTTTAATAATTGAAACTCGGTGCTATTTAGAGGGCTGAATGCATCCTCCTGACTTATGTATGATGAGTGTACCATCTGATGTCCCAGGGCAGATACTGGAGGGATAGCGGCGACCTGGTTCACAGAACGCATGATACCATGCCATCCAAGCCCTGCGTATCCTCACCACGTCACCAGCGTCACTCCTTTGGCAGCCGTCACTACACCAAGCCTTCTGTAGGGTCATCCAAAGATATCTTCTTCTTCTGTTCTTATGAACAGTTCGAGGATTCAAAACATCAAATAGTATGAAACATCTGACAGAGAACCATCTGATATCTCAAAATCTGACCTGTCACGCCCACCTTCTTTTGTTCACTATTAATTCACTCACAATTTAACCGCCTCCTCTTGACAGAAGACGTCTATGTATTCCCGCTCAGCAGATATCTCGTAGCCTTCTGTGCGTTCATTTAAAAGTCAGTGCAGACGTTTGACTTCTCCGGCTAGTTTTGCTGTTCATATCTAGGCTTATGTGAATGCATTGTGCGCGCGTGTCAGCAGAAACTTAGCCCTTGACCTTAAACACTAAATGGAGATGTGATAAAAAGAGAGAGAGAGAGAGAGAGAGTCCTGTAAAGCTTTGTAATAGATGATATCTGTCATAGGAGGAGTTTGATAAGAGCTTCACAAAGAATAAGAGAGTGTGAAGAAGTCGATAGACAGAGAGTTGACAGGGCTACAGTCTGGTGTCAGTCACAGAGTGTGAGCCACTGTTTTAACACCTCATCAAATGCTATGCTGTTTGTGTCTCCTACTTCTCAGCGTGGAATCTTCTATCTCATACTTCCATCGCAAAAAAAAAAAAAAATCACTTCCCCTTCCTTGTCATCCTAGTTTTTTTTTTTGGGGGGGGGGGGGGGGTTTCAGGGCAGGAATAACACATCCATCGAACGTAGCCTACCTGTAAACACAGAGTCTAACTTTTGCTATTAATGCTGCACTTAAATTGAAGTGGTCTTTCAAGCTCTCCCCCTAGTATAAATCATTGTCTTTTTTTCTTTCTTTTTTTTTTTTTTTTCTTGAAAGGTTTAACAATGCAGGGATGGAGTGATTCCACATGGAACAACAGAGGTGCCTGAGGTTAGACCTTATATGTAGAAGGAGAATGAGTTCCCACGCTCCTGCGCTGAACACATCAACTCCTCCGAGGCTCCTCCATCTTATTCCTCCATCTGGGGGCCCTGAGGGCCACTCACTCTGTTCTCTCACGATCCCCGGTGCTGCTGTGCTCAAGCACGAACACGGTGTTAACCGGCACTGCAACTGCACGTCTCCACAACCACCCTGTGCGTGTCTTCCCCCCCAGCTCTGGGAGCAGGGCTAAACATAGACTTCGGTGAACTTGAGCACAGCCCACACAGATCCGTTAAACGCGAAAAAGCGAGAGAGCACGCACCTATCACTCCCCAGCATATGCTCCCCCTCTTCCAAGTGGAACAAAGAAGCGATCGACTATTAATGTCTGTACCTTGCGTCATCCGGGGAATTCTCTGGAAGACCGAGCATTTAGAGATGCAAGAGGAAACGATCGTGTCACATAAAAATGGAAAGAAATGCTGCCGTGTTGCGAAAAAAGTGTGAATTGGTTTAAACGTTCGGTACTTTAATAATGTTAGATTTTCGAAAAATATCTTACAACGTCGCTGAAATAGAACATCATGTACTCTGTAAGTGTTTCACTTGCATTCCCTGAGAGCAGAAAAAAAAAAACCTCAATGAATCTCATTATGTGTTGGTGTCACTAGTTATAAAGAGAGGTGGTTGCTTCCTCCTCTGTGACTGTCATAACCTGAGAACAAGAGGTGTGTTTTCACTTTTTCTCACTGAAAGGGTGGTGAGATCACAAAGCCATTGACTCTGGGCACTGACAGTAACAGAATTGAGGAAGTAAAGCTTCAAGCAAAGATTATGAATATAACCTTAATGAATGCCACAAAATGTGTAAATCTACAATGGCATCACACCAAGAATGTTTTAAATTATCTTTGTAATCTTAGATATGTCAAAGTCTAGTATTTCATTGACAAAAGATGGTATGAAAAGAAAAGAAACAAAGAAAAGAAAAGAAAAGAAAAGAAAAGAAAAGAAAAGTCTGTTTTAAACTCTAATGATCCCAGACTATTGATTCAGACATTCATACCTCTGGATGGCTGTGTAATAAGGAAATTCCATCTGCTTTACCAGAGCCAGTCATTGCTGGGCATGCTTTCAGCAACACTGTTTTTGCAGCTCCATTTTCAACATCTAAATAATTAATCCCTGACAGGTCCTCAGGAAATTAGTCTTTTTTAATATATATCTAATGGCCCTTTTGAAGGTTATTTCTATCTGATTTCTTCCAAACACACACACTGACATCACTCTTAATGAGGATGTGGTAATAAATTGACATGTTGGTGACAAATTGTTCATTTTCTTTTCGCAATGGTCTTACATTAATACAATTTAAAGTCTCCTAAGCCAACCCCCCCCCCCCCGCCTTTTTTTCTTTTTTTTTTTTAAAGGGGGAAATACTGTACACAGTCCCAACAGGTAGTGTTTCTGTCAATGATTTCAGTCTTGCAGATGCAATAGCGTTCTGACTATCAGGGTGAATGAATCTGGGTTTTTTGTTTTTTTTTTTAAAGGCGCTGGTTGATTCCCCTTCTCAGTCGGCTATCTGCAGGTGATCATACGCCTGTACTGACACAAGTCAAAAGGGCACATTAATTGATAATGCCCTTGGCGCCCAGAGTGAGTGATAATATCAGTCCTTTGATGATGAGGTTATGCAGAGATGAGAGAGGAGTGGGATGCCGCCTCTAAAAGATGCATGAGGGCTTGTAGGAGATGAAGTACTTACTATAGAAAGCTTTTCAAGTAAAATATGACACCTGGGCTCTTTCTAGTGCCGCCCCCAAAGGTTGTGAAATATTACATTTTTTTCTGATGCATTAGTCCCACAGGTTTTCCTTTCCGCATCTAAGAGACGATCTGTCCCCACCCATGGCAGAGGTTAGCCTCACATAAAAAAATGAGAGCGTCTCACAGTAGGTAGTCTCAATAGATTTGACACAAAAAAACATAACAGTTATAAAGGTCATTTTAGCAACACACTGTCTTTCATTGATCTTGCGAGATGACTTGAGGCTCGAGCGAGGATATCCTTTTCAATTTTCACTTTCCGCATCTAGATTTTCTGATATGATCTACTTCATTGTCGCGGACGATAAAAAAAAAAAAAACCATCATTCAGAAAATCAGAATTTAAGTGTCCCTGCGAGATGATGTTAGAGAGAAAAGCAATAAGAGAAATAAGTGAAAGGAAAGGTCACTGGTCCTTTTGGAAGAGAGATATATTTAAAGATGAATGGAAATTCAAAAGAACGATGAGTGTCGGCAACTTTGTGCTTCTCTTTGGATTGCACGTCCGCAGTGTCACGACGTCACAGCTGTACATCTCGACAACCACTCTCTCTCTCCTCATGACTAATCTACAACGACTCATCTTTTGAGGGGAGCTTTCACGTGATGTTTTACATCAGAGAAAAGCATTACCCACTCTAACCCCTCTCTCACTCACATCATGACGTCCTCGTTTCAAGTCAGACACGAAAGAACACAGCAGTAAATATTAAAGAGTGAACTGTTATGGGGGATACTCCAATGCAGACCGTAACAAGCGCCACACATAATAATCAAAATTCAAGTTAGTAGGTTAAAATTGTAGCGGAGAGAAATATTGATGCACTGTAACAAATGTTCCTGTAAAATTACAGTAAAATACTGGCAGCTGTGGTTGGCAGCTTTTTGCTGTATTTTTACAGTATCACTGTTTTCATTTACTTCAACAGTTCATTACTGTAAAATTTATTACAGTGCTCTGCTGTAGAATGTGAGGTTTACAGTAACATAGTGGCAGCTGTGGTCACCAGTATTTTATTGTATTTTTACAGTATCACTACCATAATTTATTTTGACAAATTTTACATTGCTGTAAAATTTATTATAGTATTTCACAGCAGAACATGAGGTGTACCGTTTAATAGTGTCGCTAGACTTTCCAGTGGAGCATACACACAGTTAACAGTAACAGATAATAACACATAACAGTTTCTAACTGTAGTTTACTGTAAACTACTTAAAAGTTTTCTTTATATTAGAATTTATTAAAAACAAAATAAAAATACTGCAAATTGCAGACATATACTGTAAATAACAATGTGTCTTTAATCTGTGTGAACCAGGATTGAGATCTAAAAATGATCAGCTCTGCTGTCATAAAAAATGCATAACCATTAAAACACCTAACACAAAAGTGCAAGTGACATTTTTATGGAATGGAACCGTTATTGAAAGGCAGCAATTATGAAGTCTGGATTCACTGACTGAAATGGAAATAAAATCCCAGCAGTTACTTTGATCAAAGGGGGGGGGGGGGTCACTACTGCAGGAAAATACACTTTTAATTAAAATTTGTTAAAATTAGGCAGGTGTTACATTAGTGTTAACTGACTAAAGTGTAGATGCCCCCCCCCCCACACACACACACAAAAGCAATCAAAGCAAAACAAAAAGTTTAAACTAGACCTGTACTAGCGCTCAGATGAAAGTAATGTTTAAAGTACTTTGACTTCAACTACTGAAGACACACCATCTGAAAACACTCCTGGGCACTGATAGATGCTTGTGTGGTAAGCTGGGTCTCATTCGGAGTAATGACACTGCTTGTGCTTCTTATTAAGCGCTATAACCGTTTAATAAGAAACAACGAAAATCAGGAAATGATACATACAATGTTCTAACACAGTAGAAGGGAAGTACATCATTCACGCAGACAAGTACCATTACAGTACACAGATAACAGTACAGTAAACTATCACACAAATGTAACAATGCAACACAAAGACTACATGATAAAGAATACATGTACATCTCGATTAGACACAAAAGGGAAACGTACAACGAACAATAGCGAACTAGGGCTAAATAACAGACCATCGTCCCAAGGGAAGCTCCGCCCATCTACCCCCAACAAGCTACACTAGCTAATTAATGCCAGTGTTGGGGAACAGCTGGCGATTTAAAGCTAAGCTACTAGCTTATAGTGGTGAGCAGTTCGATTCCCTTTTAGTGAACCAATTCTTTCGAACAGTTTGAGAAACTGAACTGGGTTTTTTTTTCAGGTTTTCAAGTTTTGATCCTTTTGTACTCTCGGTACGTTTTCTTAAGTTGTTTCTTCGTTTCTTCAGCTTACGGCAGTCACTGAAGCTTTACGCTGAATGCAAAAGGCCGTGTACAAATCTAATGTTGATCAAATAATTACTCAAACTTTGCATAATTTCAATAAAGCTATTTATTCCTTCTTTGCTAATGTTCCCTGTATATTTAAATTTCAAAATGGTAAAACAAATCAACGTATCGATAAACATGCATAGCCTAAAACAAATCAGTTTAACATCATACAATTACGTGCACGTCCTTAAAAGTTCAAACAAACAGCGCTATCGTTTAATTGTTGAAAAAAAAAAACAATGTTTCTAATATCAAATTTTTAATCAGGTAACACAAACCAATACGTTGCATGCATTAGCTACGCAGAAGTTTCTATTTTGTGACACAAAAGCGAGCCTGCATGTCCTAAGCTTACGTCCTTGTTTCCGAACTGTAAAAGATTGTATCTGCTAGCTAGGCCTCATGGGATACTGGACTGGTGTATCCACTGAATCCACAGAACGACCCAGATCGTGAGTTAAGTCTTTGGGTGTCTTCGGATAGAACTGTCTGCTCTGCTGCATGAACCGTCGAACGCGAGCTGAGCCACGAGTTGGATGTGCTAGTGCTAAGCTTTATTTGTTCTTAAAGTACATGCTGGACCTAGCGGGAAATGCCTGATAGGTACGTACAGGGCTTACTGGGTTCTGTTTCAGGATGAGCGTTTGGGTCAAGTTCAGAAGTTCAGACATTTCTTCCACGTTGCAATAGCAGAGGCTGTGCTCTTAAATCAAAACTCTGGCAGTAATGAACGTTCCCAATTATTCCCAGGCTTTTGTGAGCCTCCCCTTTAACAAATAATAAAGACAGGAATGAAAACACTTCTCAGACACTGTATCTCACCTCAAAAAAAAAAAGAAAAAGAACCAAAAAAATCCACCAGAATCCAAAAGGACTCTTGTTGTTTGTGATATCTGTGGACAGGCCTTAACAACTGAAAGCTGGTGAAAATGTTTACCGAAGCTTTTCTTTACATGCAAAAATATCCAAATGCCCAGCAGTCCCCATTCCAGGCCAATCAAAGAGAGACTGCGGTGTAACTGCCAAGCTATTCAGTTTCAAATCACTGTTGTTGTGGAGAATTGGCAGGAGACTTGCGAACGCTATGAATCATTCTTAGAAATGAATGCATTCTAATTAATAATTTGAGTAATTAATTATTTGGGAACTTCTCAGTGTTAATTTCGCAAGACCTCGCTTTGATCTGGTGTTTTTCTTTTTTTTTTTCTGCTAATTGTGAGGAAGCTAAGCAAAGAGTTTTGAGAATATGTGACTGCCTCAGGTCATGGTAGACTGTTTTAGGCATTGATATCTCAAAGAATAGAGTTCATTATCAGGGTCTGAACAGAAAAAAAAAGACTAGTAACAATTTATACAACAACACTGAAATTCATGTATTAGAAATTTTGTAATTATGCCCGTAAATATGTAGCCATACTTCTTATAATTTATTGTTATATTATTACACATATGTGTACGTATGCTAATAATTCAAACTAGATATGATTGTGTACAATTAGTGAAAGTACCATATATATATAACATGTAAGAGTGAGGAATAGCAGTGGTAGGAATAGGTAAATTACACAGACTTGCAGCCTGATTTATGATGTATAGCATATTTTTCTTTCAGTGTTTTATTATTACTATTATTATTTAAAAAAAAAAAAACAGTGGGATTGAAACAACACGATGTTAGCAGTTTCTTGCTGTGAACTCATTAACAAATGCAGAGGTGCATTGGGTTCACTTTGACATAATAAGTCCATTAATCTTCTCTACTTTTTCTTTCCAGGGAGGTTTGAGGAGGAGTGGAAGAATGAAACCTGTTGATGTCAGTTGATTTTGCCCTTGGAGAGCAGCTGTGTTTTCGGGCAGCAGTAACCAGTTTCCACGGAAACAGTGTCACACTGAAGCAGTGAGAAAAGGTCTGTGTTGAGGTTATTGTTCTAGCAGACACATTCCGGTACACAAGCATTTATAAAAGAAGAGACAACAGGACATTTGCCGTATTGATGAAATGTAATTAAATCCATCAGCATCAAACAAACAGATGTTTGTTTGTTAAACTTCTGCCCAAAGATGCAATCTTTGTACAAGGTTTGAAATACAATTCTGTCTTTTTTATGTATTAAAAAACAAACAAACAAACAAAGCATTCAACTTTATGCATTCAGACTGAATCAACTGAGGCTTCACCGCTCTTTAATAAACACTCAAATATTTCTTTTGTATGGTTTTTTGACATATAAACTGTAACATATGAAATATATGCAATAAAACCCCACAAAGTAAAGAGGACTCACTGCTGCTGCTGATGCATAGTTCTTTCTTTCTTGTCTGATATCATTTCCAAAATAAGAAATAATATCTACACACTGGAGTCTGCACTCCTCCGAAGAACACGTCTGGTGAATAGTTTTGATCACGCACACACTTTATGAGGGCGAATAGTTTTGATCACACACACACTTTACTCGGGCGAATAGTTTTGATCACGCACACACTTTACTCTGCAAGAACTCTACAGAGATCTTGGCCCAAGCTCAGAAAAAGGAGCTACTGAGAGGATGGTCCAAATTGAATTGAATTCCCACTTCTCATTAGCGCACACAGATGATGAGTACATGTCATAATCCAAACATTGTGCCTGTTTTGTATGAAAAACAAAAATCTAAACCCATCGTGCACAACATGGTGGAAAATAAGATCAGTGAAGTTCTGTTTCAGCAGGTGGATGCTTAGGTCTGTATTTTCTGGAGTTTGAATCAAGCTGGATAGAGTCATTGAAATCCCTGTTGTGCTAGTACAAAAACCAGAAGAACTAAGATCCTACATTATGAGGACTCGAGATTGAACAACAGTCTGATGGAAACGCAAAAAAATGTAGCTAATGCAGAAGAATGATTACGTAGGTGAAAGAAGCTCAAACCCTGGAGACCATGATACAAAAGATCTGCTTTCAGAGTGAGTGCAGTTGACGCGCCTGAAAACTTTCCCAGACTGAAATGAATCAACCATTAAGACCTGTTCCCGCTGTCTGAACTACTTCCAATGAGAAGGGCATAAATTTATCACACTCCTCAGAGACACTCACTTATGTCATAACAACAAAAACAACAGCAAAGGAAATGATTATCCGTATATTCCTGCGGAACTGGTCACATCTGGACAGTAACCAGTTAAACAATTAAAAATTGTTTTGCATTTAAGATACTCATTTTGACTGTGACAAGTGATTGGATTATTGTTGATGTTGATATTAATGCTATTACGTTCATTTATCATAGTCATTCCCCCAAAAAAGAGACGTCAAGATCCACTAGTCTGGATACGAGTTAATTTCATAGATTCCAAGGCCTCACATGCCGGCCAGCTTGACTGATGCAGATTAACATGTCAGACTATGTGATAGATGCTCAGTGGTGTGGCCTGTTTGTCGTGTGTCACCTAATATAACAGATTGTTTCTTAGCTGTGGCCATTAAAGCTACAGGAGAAAAATCTAGTACAAATTTGTCCAGCAAAATATGCTACATTTCTAATGCTTAAGCATGTTATACGGTTAAGTTTTAATGAATTCAACTACATGTTTTTTTCCATTTTCTTTACCAATACTGAAATATAAGAATTTCAAATGAGAAATGTCAAGAACCTCTGGGAATACCAATGAGACTCCACCAAATGTCTAAGCCTGGTCACATTTTAAAGACAACTTCTAAACATTTTAATCAATTACAACAAACTAAATATTTAGTTGTACCATATCCTAAGTAACAGGTTAGACTTACTGAATGATTTTGTTGGTTATTTATCTAGCTATCAGTAGCCATTAACTACGGTGCAGATGTAGGCTAACGCTAACTTGGAGAACTTTTTAAGAGGACACTTGAAGGTCAAAGTAACACTGTGTTCTAAATGCAAGTACATCATCTAGGCTGGAACTGAAGAATGAACTTATCTCTCCAGGTTGTTCTGACAGCCAGATTTGAATTTGATTCAAATTAAATATACATATGCAGTTAAGGTCAAAGGCACAAATCTTTCTTTTCATTAGTCTGGAAATAGTATGCAGGTTTTGCTTTGAAATATTCACCATTTTTATCTATAAGAAGAGCTTCACAGTACATGGATTGTCACAAAATTTGGAGGATGCATTAACCCTATCAGTGTAATGAGCTCTTTGAAATTCGGTTCAAATTAGCAGTGAAAATTAAAATAAATAAACAGATAAACACACATAGAGAAAATTTTTTTCTTTTCTGTTTTTCAATGTACAAGACAAATTTGTTGACATCACTGTTACAGGCCGCATAGCAAAATTACATTTTGATTCAGACCAGGTTTTTTCTAATTGCATCATTAGAGATAATTTAAAATTAACAACAGTTACATTCTCTTGAGTGGTACTTATCTCTTTAAAGAGTAACATTAATGCCTTCCAACGAGAAAGACCAAATCACTGAACATTTGGATAATGCCACCAACAGACCAATTCCCTGAGGTCTCCCTTTTCTCCTTCTCCATTTTTTAATTAAAAGCATGACAATAACGTTTCTCTTCCTTTCGCTTCAAACTAGTCACCTTACCATGCAGGTTTTCTTGCCAGTGTGAAGATCGAGACAAGCTCGTACCAGGAGTATAGTGTGACTCATCGGTGCTTTGAGCCAGAGGACAGAGGCTGTGCCAAACACTGTGGTGATGAAGGAAGTCATTTAAATTGGAGAGGTGTATGTCTGCCTGACTTGGCACTGGGGTGATTGCCAGGAAATCATGCAAACACACACAGTGCTATCCTTAGGTTGGTCCCGCACAGGCGTTGACATGAGAAATTAATCCCAGTGTCGAAAAATACGCAAAAAGGCAATATCTTAATCGGTGCCAAGGTAAACAAAAATGTTGTAGATTAAGGCAAATCTCTTAACTGCGCCATTAAATCACCGAAACAGTTGTTTTTACTTCTCGTGTAGCATTGTAAGGTGCGTGTTTATCATTCACTTTAGACAAAAGAACAAATGGTGTAACTTAAAAAAAAAAAAAGAAGAGGAAGAGGAAGAAGAGGTGGACTAAATTTAGAGCTGCGTAGTCTTTTTGAGTTTATTCAACTTGAGAGAAATTCTCTTAAAAATAAATGTCACCCACTACTTGCGTAAACTGAAAAGGGAAGTTTGTCTCAAATTTGCCTAAAGTTTGAATTGCTGTAGCCTTAACAAGGTATGGGTAACAATATATTTAAAAGAAAAAAAGAATCGAGTCTCTTCTTCTTAATTGGAGTTTGTGCTTTAAGTTGACAAAAAAAATGTGCTTCTTGTGAACACTTTTGAACAAGAAAAGTCTCCTTGATTCCTCGGAGAGATGAGTAGAGTGAGTGCCATGCTCTCTAGTGTTCGCGTGGGAAGATGTTAGGTTGGACCTTAAATACTTACATAATAATTAGCCTTGTGATTCAGCCTCAAGTCATGTTCGGGGAATAATTACTTTTGATGTGGGGTCGCATACACATTGTTACAAAGAAAACAGGGCGCTCAAAACAATTTTAATTAATGCTAAAAGTTGAATTTCTTGTTCCCTTGAGAGAGGATATAACAACTGTGACCTCAATATTAAGCACCTCTTCTTATAAACACACAAGTTGTTTTCACTGGTAATCTCTCAAAGGAACCTTTACAACAGATTACTCAGTTTGTATAAAGACTAAATCGGAGTTTTTCTACAACCATTTTCTTGACATATCTGTCGACATTTCATAAGAGTGTCAAAGAAGAAGTCATGATTAACCTTTATTTGACAGTATCTGTGTATGACTCTTACTACAGAAATACCAGAGCTGACAAGTGATTCAACGACTTTTCAAAGTCCAAAGTATTTTTCAGTTGCCTAAAGAAAAATGAATAAATAGCAATGCCACTTATTCCACTCAGTATAAAAACATTGAATTTTCCCAATTTTTTTCAGGACTTTCCCCCTTTTTTTTTACCTTGCTTCCATGGATTTTACAAAATAAATTATTATACTCCCCCGGTGGACTCCAGTATGTGGGTCACTTAACTCTGCCATGTTTAATGACAAACAATGTATTAATAAACAAATTGCAAATGTGTGTTTCATATTAGCCCTTTTTCACGTTGAGTGAAAAGCACTAGGTTAATGGAAAGTGGGGTTAAAGCTCAGTTCCTTTGGGTCATCATTATGAGTTAAAAAGTAATGAAAATGAGGCTTTTGTAGTGAGGGCAAAGAAAAAAAAAGTCAAGAACTACTTGGAACAAGAGATGCTTTCAATGCTGTATGTAAGTTTGGAAGTCGGTGATGTGAATAAATGTCAGATAACAACTATAGTATGTCAACATCTGAAGCATGTCAATCATCTAATTAAACAATTAAAAAAAAAATGAAACTGAGAGGAGGATATACGTGAATATGGTGGGGCATATGATCACATCCCACAGAGCTTTCAACAAAATGGGAAATAACGAGGGTTTTTTTGCAAAATCGACCTGTCTGCTGCTTCACTTAAAAGCTTCACAATGTTTGTAAAGGTAATACATTACAAAAACCAGCCAAACCCTTTGCAGGCTTGTTCTCCATTCAGAGCTTTCAAAGAAATACTGGCTCAGGGGTTCCCTTTCAGATGTGCGAAATGTGTTTCACTGAGTATTTTGCTTGTTTACGTCTTGAAAATAGCCTTTGCCTAGCATTTCTTTCTCGTGCTCCATTGTAACGTTGCTGTATTTTTCTCCAGGTCATAAATTTTATGCCTAATTCTAAGAACCCTTGCTCATGTTTGTGTTCTGAAACATTAGGGAACGTGAAAAAGCCAAGGTGAGCTTTTTCTTCTCCAATGATTTTTTCCTATCCGGTATTTTTGCTTTTTCCTCTCGTGCCGAACCTTTTTCTTTCCCCCCCTTGTGTTTGCTGGCCTCCCATTACACAGAGGGATGTTGGTGGTCTTTAAGTGAAATTTTTTTTTTTCCATCTCTTAAAGGTACCAGCAGGGTGAGAGTTTGGGGGAGCACAGGGGGAGCTTGACAGATCTATAAGAGGTTGCCTGTGGACAGGCCACTGGGTGCCTCCGAGTTAGTTCTGTAAGACTTTAAGAGATCTCTCTCTCTGCGTTACAGTAATACACTACTGCATTCATGCTGCATGTACAGGTCATTCCAAGTTTTATTCCTTGTATTAACAGAAATATGGAACTTGTATATAAATTACATTTTCAGTGTAGATATGACAGTGACATTTAGTTCTTCATATTAGTTCCCTTCTGATCTTTGTTGAAAAACAGGTACTAGTGTGACATTGTGCAGAAGATAGTGGAATGAAGGTGAGAGCTTCCCTCTGGTTTTTATAATGATGCTGCTGCTAATTTGTCAAAGCAGTTATTAGCAACACCACCCCACTATTTGGTCTGCTCCATTTTAAAGGGGTAATTACAAATAGCATTAATCTCCCCAATCTCTACGCTTATAATCATTAATATCAGCTACACTTTCAGTGAGGTCCCTGGAGGTAGACGATGCTACAGAAACCCTGATGAACCAAAAGATTAAAAAAAAGAGAGAGGGAGAGAGATCTAAAAGAAATTGGGTTTTCTTTTTTCTTTTTACCTAGTGTTGGTATTTCCCACTTGATGCCTGTCAGAATGTGGACATCCCCACAGTGGACATGCACACGGTAGAGAGTGGTGCGGATCAGATATTTCTAACTAATCAAAAACCAAAGCAAGCTTGCTGTTCAGTGGAGTGTAGACTAGTCAAAATCTCTCTGTTGTGTACAATTTGGCATGGAGTGTCCTGGCTGACCTTGTCACTATGACAATGACTAATGGGGCTTAACTCAGTGTAGGTCCACAGTAATCTGGCATCTCTCCCTGACTGGAGGTCCAAAGATCAGCAGTGTGCCATCACACCAAGCCAGAGGAGACCAAACACAGCCTAATGACACAAAAGCCATCCAACCGAGTCAGGCTATCATGATGCTCTGATTTATTATGTCCTTAGACAACATCAGTGACAGTCTGTTACCAGGGACTGGAGAATTCCTCACAATGTGTCCTATCACCATAACAACATCATACAAAGGCATGCATCAATTGTTCTATACACACAGTTCAAATTTAAATGTATATATATATATTTATATGTGTGTGTGTGTGTGTGTGTGTATACATATATATACACATACACACACGCACATATATACATTTTTTCGTGAGAAAAGCTGATCTTATCTAATAGCTCAAAGGCCCTTTAAGTAAAAAAATTGTTAATGAATTTATTTCTGTGTAGCTGCACAATAATACCTAAAGATTTGTATCATGCTGACTTCAGGTTGGTTGTTTAAATAAATCATAGTTTATTTCAGTAGAAAATTCAAGAGAATTATGAGACAATGTCCCAGAGAGTCACTTAAGTCATTTAAACCAGAATGAAGGCAGATCACCATTAACCATTTAATGTCTGACTAGATGCACTACTCTCTTGACCAGTGGTTCTAAACTCTTTTTATCAACTGGCTCCAGCAGTGGCTAAAAGCAAATGCTGAAGGCAGCACGAATGGTAGTCAGGCCAGTGAAGGCAATATGGAAGCGTGTCCACGTGATGTAGGGTTACGGCCTACATTTAGTACTTTTCTGAAACTTGATCAATCACTAGCGAGTCTACTCAGAACTGATCTTACATGACCAGAACACACTCTCAATGGGACTGTGAGTTCTACCTACTTTACAAATATTCCACAGACCTGATAGCAACCACATGTAATTTATTAAAATAAGTCGCAGACTGTACTTCCATATATGGCACGTCACAGGACCACTGGTCTTAATTATTATATGGTCCGATTCACAACATTTCAATCACCTGTGTAACTATGGCACAATCCTCAGTAACTCTCAGTCACAGCTGTCAAATGACACTAAATTAATCTTTTTAAATGAGGGATGCAAACTAGGTACTGTTCAATACAACATTTCTGCATAAAGGCAAGACATTTCTTTCATCAAGGTCTTCAAAGCAGTGAATGCCAGATGGATTCAACCATTTGGTCTTATTCAAAAAAACAAAAAACAAAAAAAAAATTAAATGTGAAGTGTGAAACACCTACAAACACAACTTCAAACCAAGTTTAGGACCAGTAACCTAGCGGCAGAGAACCTGCTCACATTCATTTGACTAACTGAACTAGATCAAAGGTCGTTCTTTAATGAAGTTTCTACATACTCTGCCATGGCGAAGAATTCTGTGTGTGGAGGAATCTGGATGGTTGAACTGGGGGTTACAGCTCAGTCCAAGACTGTAATTCAGCACCATTTGGCTGGCTCAGCAGAGGACTAAGTGGTAATGACTTCTAAGCCACTGGATGAAGCACCTGAATGGAACGCTGCGAGCCACCAGGCCAGACCTCCACTCATCCCATTGAATTCCTGCTTCAAAACCTGGTGACAACGCCAAGTCTCCCACTGTTGGCACTCCGGCGTGTGGATGTCAAAAAGCCACCCTCGCTCTGTTTCATGTGCCAGTAATTAGGTATCCGACTCAGTCACAGACCTCTCCTTTCCACTGACAAATCAGGATGAAAGACCAGTGACACTTTGAAACCTGCGTGCTCTGTTGGTAAACAAGCTAATTAATTGAATGTTTAATTTAATAGGACACAATATATATATATATATATATATATATATATATATATATATATAGTAATAAAGTTTGTTATTAACTCACTAGTGGAGAGTGACAATGAATGACTGCAAAATTTTCTCTGGGAAGAAGAGAAAAAAAATGTTGATAAATATATTTGTTGTTTCTATTAAACTGTAGACTGTAGAAATTTCGCTCATCATGGATGCATACATTCGTGTCCTTCGGTACTGTCCTGCATCCTCTGCATGCTAAGCTGCTGTCCTGAGATAGCCTTAGCTCTCATTTGCACAGCCTAATGAGGCAAGCCCTGTTCGTGTAAACGGGGACACGCTTGCCACCCCTGAATGAGACAGCAGGCATTTCCAGCACTGCAGTATTGATGTGTGCACATGCGTAAATTAGCCCGCAAATACCCAGATAGCCCACATTCGGTTTAGGGCCAATAAATCTCACTCAGCACACATCTGGAGCCTGCCAGGACCCTGCTTGAGAGGAAGGAAGTCAGTCCTATTTCAAACAGACATTTTTCACAATCTCGCTTGTCATGAAGCAGCGTGCTGTTAAGCATGATTAATTTAAGCGAGACAAGGAAGGTTACTTTTACGCTTTCCTACGAAAGGGGTCCAAAAAAAACCCACATTTGACCGACAGGTCAATTATGTCCACTTGGGGTGAAAAAAAAACAAAAAACCCAGACATATTACATAGCTAGAGTATAATTTTATTGACGATTCGTAATGTATTTCAGTTTCTTAATTCCACTGAAAATCTAACGTTTACAGTCTTTCTCTTCCTGAGTAATTGTCCTGCATCGTAACTCGACCATATGCTTCTGCAGTCTCTTGTCAGTCCCAGCAGTATCCTCTTGCACCTAACAGGCAGGTTAACTTACTGTCTGGCTAATGATGGCCTCTCTCAGGTAAAGGCGGTCTGCAAAACAATACATTCAGCTGTTGTGTTACCTTATGAAATAGGCAGCAGTCTTGCAACTCGAACTGAAGTAACGAGACATGTGGGATTTACATTGTATTTCCACTCCTAATGTTTTAGTTTAAGGTAAAGTATGTTACTGTTGCAGAGCCTTGTGCATAAACTGATGTACAGATAATTAATTCCTCAGATACATGCATTTTCTTCAAGACAGCATGTAAGATGGAAGAATGAAGTCATCAAATGAAGGGAACTTCATTTTAATCATGTCCTTTTAATTTATCTATGAAAAATATTCTATTTACCTGATATGCTTTTTGTTTGTTTGTTCGTTTGTTTTTGCTTTTTTTGTTAATGGCAACACGGTGGGTTTAGCTAGATTGCCTGGAGTCCTACATATACCAGTTGAGGTAATTCATGTATGTGATGTCTGTTGCTGTGCAAACACTGTGCATCTATGATACACAATAATAATAATAATAAATTATAATAAATAATACAAGTTTATTTAGCTCCCAATATCACTATTTATAGTCTCAAAGGGCTTTCCATATCCATAACAAAGTCAAATCAAAATGATATTATCCATAAGTGAGAGAAAATAGATAAGTCTTTAGTTTGGTTTTAAAATTTTGAAGAGAGTTTGCCTCTCTAATTTCTGTAGGTAGACTATTCCAGAGGAAGGGAGAGCGGTAGGAAAAGGCTCGGTAGCCAGCAACCTCCTTTTGAGCTCTTGGAACGACTAATGGTCCAGAATCTCGAGAGCGCAGGGTATGAGCGGGATGATAGGGTATAATTAAGTAGGCGTTATACTAGCATGTCTGATTGAGAGAAGAAAAGGTTTAGAAATCAATAAACAAACTGAACACCATATGTTAGGGCCATAATAGAACAGAAACATACTGCGAAGTTAGTCCCTACTTGTGATAGCTACATTATACCTAAAATGCTGCGCATCTATGATATCTACTTTAATTCTTAATCACTTCCCAATTGGTGAAGTACAACAAACACTTAACAAAACGCCAGGAGGATTTTAGATTACGCTTCTTCGAGAAAGAGGCCGATAATTTGTGTCATGCAATAGCCCATTCTTTACTCTTGCTCTATACTAGCATGTCTGATTGAGCGTGGAAAAGGTTTAGTGATCAGTAAACAAACTGAACACTGTATGTTAGGGCCATAACAGAAAAGAAGCATACTGCAAAGTTAGTCCCTACTTGTGAGACTGAGACAAATAAGGAACGATTAAAAGCATGCAACAAAACAGGACTGATGATTATCCTGCAGCAGTTCCAGAATATTGGGCGGCATGGTGGCACAGTGGGTAGCGCCTCACAGCAAGAAGGTCGAGGGTTCGATTCCTTGCCAGGCGGCCGTGGTCCTCTCTGTGTGGAGTTAGCAGGTTCTCCCCGTGTCTGCGTGAGCTCCCTCCGGGAGCTCCGGTTTCCTCCCACAATCCAAACACATGCAGGTTAGGCAAATTGGAGACACTAAATTGCCCTTAGGTAGAAATCTGTGTGTGAGTGTGTTTGTCTGTGTGAACTGGCGGCCTGTCCAGGGTGTTTCCCCGCCTTTCACCCTATGAGCGCTGGGATAGGCTCCAGCACCCCCGCGACCCTAATTAGTATAAGCGGCTTTGAAAATGAGTGAGAGAGAGTTCTAGAATATTCCATCAGAAAAAAAATAAATAAATGGAAAAAAAAACATCTCTCTCTCTCTCCACTCTCTCCACACACACAAATATATATATATATAAAGAGAGAGAGAGCGAGAGAGAGTTGAGCATTTATATATATTTATATATATACCGGAGTCTTTCACAACTGTGGCATTTTTGCTCATATCTGCTGAGCTGTGTAAGAATAATGAGGAGGTCAGTTAACGAGCAGTCAACTGCCCACGTCTGATTAAGAGCAGACCGATGAAAGGACCACTCACACACACACACACACACACACACACAGGCATTTAACATAATTACATGTCCTAAGGAGAAGCCTCTGAGTTAAAGAGTTCATCGTCTGAGATCACATCAACTGGAGAATGTATCAAGCTAACAAGGGACGGTCTCAAGTCTTCTCACAAACCAACAGACCAACACTGAAAATGTGTGACAAATCTTCAGTATATGTAATACAGTATATGAAGCCAAGGAAGGAAAGACAATAGAAAATACAGAGATGGTAGGAAATATTCACACAAGACTTACACTCTCAATCTGCGGTTTAGAACTCATTTTGACAGTGTAAATCCCCTGTCTACGCATATATTGTTTGTATTACGAGACAGCAACTGCAGCGGTTTTGTTCCATGTCTCGCGTTCATTTAATCTCTTTTAGTTAATGGTGCTGAATTTAAAAAAAAAAGAAAAGAAAAACGTTGTTCCACTTACAGTGTGAGACACCCGTAAGCTGCATGTAGCCGACAAACATGTGCATTTTATGCAAGCTCAAGTGAAATCCATTAATATCTAGTCATTTCAATGTACAAGATCGTCATATCATCACTTCAAATTTTCCACGACTTTTCCAATAAATGTCAGAAGCGGAAACTTATATTAACTTTAATTTAAACTAACGTATGATCATCCCACAGAATATCACCCGCGATGCGGTTCCGTTGTCAGGTGATGAGCGTATGGTTAAGATTCACCGGGCGGACTGTGAGGCGAAGAGAAACAGAAGCCAAGTCTGAGGCAGATTGATCTCTACCTTGCAGTGTGTGGTAAGTGAGGCCCAGAAATCTAATGTATTAAACATTTTCCCCACAGCATGGTAAAATAAATAATATATCCCCTTTCAGAGGAACATGAGAAAGACAGAGGAATAACAGTGTGAAGAAAGGACTGATGGGAATATAAAAGGTCAACAGTTACGTCTGACATAACACAACAGAGAGAGAGAGACCTACGGCAAGGTGAGGACTGAGATGCACTTAGAGAATAGCAAACAAACCTAGGGTATATGCAACTGGCCGTGTTTGAATTACAGCAGCTATAACATGTAGGTCTTGGCTTTTTGATGATTAGTTTTGAGCTCAGTAGACATGAACTTTAGTACCTCAAACCCGGTAGAACTTTGGGGAGGGGGAAGGCGGGGGTGGGGGGTGGGGGTGGGGGGTCATTTGAGGTTACTCTCTGAAACACATGATATGTGAGTAGTAACTTTTCTAGAAAAAAAGGTGTGAAATAAATATAGATGTTCATAAAATTTGCCCTCAACTTCGGTCTACCAAAGTGTTCTCAAACATGGTTAAGTGGTTGGAGACTGTGCTTGCCTTGCAGCAGTGCCAAAAGCTCTGTGCTAAGACAGTACATTTTCTCTGTTACTTTTATTGTTTAACACCATCCCTGCAAATTCAAGTCACCTGGGCTCTGTTTTTCATTTTACACGCAAAAAAAGCAGCACACAAGAGCCTCAGTTAGTGTAAAAATATCCTCTATCTTTTCACAATAAACAATTTCATGATTAAAAAAAAAAAAAAATCGGCAATTGAATTGCTTTCAGAAATTATTCAATTTCACACATTTTTCCAATGCAGATTCAGCCTACGTGAATAGAGCAGTTTCCTCTAATGATTGTTATGCAAACCTCTGGAATTAGCTTCCAGGAAAATGAGAATTTGGGCTCATTTTCAGAATTCTCCACCTAATTCGCATTCATTTGAGCATCTGTGACCTTTATAATGTGTGTGGGGGGGTGAGGGTGTTCTGCAAGGGTGTAAGAGAGACATAGAGTAGAGAGAGAGAGAGACAGAGAGAGAGAGAGAGAGAGAGAGAGAGAGAGAGGTATTTGATTAGAGTTAATGTTTGTAAATACATTCCTTTGGTCTTAGTGATGTTACAGTGATTTAAAGAGGCATGTTTTGATTTTACGAGCTGTATGAGATCTTTTTATATGCACGATTCTGAACTCCCTGTAGTTTAGTGTGCGATTTTCACTTCCTCCATGGATGAGTCATTATTAAGAAGCCCCTGCATTACAAAACAATTAAATCAGAAAATCCCAATAATGCAGGTTGGGGGGAAGGGGGGAGGCTGGGTAGAGAAAAAAAAAAGGAGCTCAAGAATGCAGAGAGAATGAGTCACAAATCATTTGCATTTCAATTTTTAGATCATAACTACAACTCTACAAAGTTGTCTTTGTTTGCAGCCGATTTCATTTGTTGTACCCTTTCGAATGCATGAAGTTCTTTGACTCTTTGGGAACCATTTTTGAGTTTTTCTCCAAGAAACTTCCAGGCTTCACAATATTTTCCTAATTTGGTCACAAACTCCAAATAAGCACCCGAGCAAATCCACCAATTATTATATTTTTGTAAGCATATATAATCCAAATTTTGCTTCAGTTTCAGTCGACATCCATTTCACAGTAAATTGAGAGGCAGACAAGGCACTTAAACATTATTTAAAGACAAACTAAATGTCAGGCAGATACTAATGAGGCCACTGATTGGTTCTCTGTGTTAATTGGGTGTGGGCTAAGTCACAGCCCTGACACCTGATCTGTGTGCTGCAGCAGGTCTCTGGTGCCTGACGTGTGGGGAACTCGACAGGAAGATCAGCCTTGTGTAATGGAGAGAGACATCAGAGCTCTAGGAGTCTAATTGGGCTTGTGAATCAACCGTGTACTTTCAGAGAACAGAATAGAACAACTCTTGATAAAAAAGAAAAGAAAAAAAAAACCCCACAAACAAAACAGTATTTGGTCACGTTTATCATCTGATGACAGAAATCCTTTGTTGTTTTCAGCTATCTATGAGTAAGAACTTGTTACTGGGGAATTGTTAAAAGTGTTTGTTGTTGTTGTTGTTGTTGTAGTTGTTTGTTTGTTTGTTAGTTTGTGTGTTTTGTGATTAATAGTAACGTTGATCACCATGATTGCATTAGAATTTGTAACAGTAAAATTCTCATTTGTTTCCTCCGGATCTTTCGAATGAAGGGAATAATTTCAAATGAAGTTGAATTCCCCAAATGTTTATGAGTATTCTGTCTTTTGCAACATATTGAATCTTTTATTTTGTCCTCTAGACATTCTAAGAACAAAATGCTATGTTTATTTTGTTAACAGCACTTGGCATTGACCTGATCCCACTGGTACACTATAAAGCAGTCTGAGGCTCTTGTATGAAACAAGTGCCAATTAAAATGTTTGATGAGTTCAATATCAGCGTTTTATTAGAGAGATGTAATTTGTGGTATGGATCTACAGTCAGTGAAATAGCTCTCCTACCTTGCAGGTTTGTTCTGTGCTGTAAAAGAACACATCTGTGTAAATCACTCTTATAACATTAGGCTGATTTAGCGGAGGAACAGAGCAAAGTGATACCCTAAGAAAAATGTTCAGAATGCATTTAGAGTTTCATATGAGAGCAAGGAGTTAATATAATTCAGTCGTATATGATATAAAACACAAAAACAAACAAATTGCAATTAGAAAAAGCAGCTTCAGTTATTCTGCTTTTTAGTATGGATTGCATGAGCGGTTACAAGTATCTGTGACTTCTACTATATGTTAGGAAGTGTTTTGATAACATGAACAATTGCATATTTGATGAAACTACTATGTCTTTGCTCTGGACCGATTCACCATCCTTAGTGACATTTGTACCACAAGCAAAAAGAATTTGATGCAAATTTTGGGCAAAAAAATGTATAGAGATTGTTTCTATTCCTCTTCATTCTGAAAAGCAATTTATCTCTTTCCTTTTGTTTCTCTCTGAGTGATTCAGTGACATTACTGTGAACCACAAGTTTATGGTAACACATTCCTGCTGCTCAAAATTATCTTTCTAAATAGAGGAAAGAGGGAAAGAGACAACTCATCCCCTACATTTGACAGGAGATATCTACTGTTTCATCTTCACTGTCTGGATTTACTGAACAACTTGGAATAACTTTATAAGGGATTTTCTCTCTTCCTTTTGGTTCAGGAGAAAAGAATGAAGCCCTGCCACATTCTGGAATCATACTAATTGCCCAAGTGACAATAAGCAGAAATGTTAACACTGATCTTGGTATGTAAACTGCTGGGAAGAAGTCTGTGGCCCTCTCCTCTGCTCAGGTCAAGAGGAAAACTTTGTGTTAGGGCAGAGACAAGAAGAAGTTAAATGTTCACCTGTTAGGGCTGTGATTGGCATGAGGCTAAAAATAGAGCTGGGAGCCTTGAATGAACATGCAGCAATCAATACACCATTTCTTCCCTGCTGAACTATAGATAGAAATCTAGATCTATCTATCTATCTATCTATCTATCTATCTATCTATCTATCTATCTATCTATCTATCTATCTATCTATCTATCTGTCTATCTATCTATCTATCTATCTATCTATCTATCTATCTATCTATCTATCTATCTGTCTGTCTGTCTGTATGCCCGCTTGCCTTTCTATAAAAGACCGAGTTAGAGAGAGAAGAGGGGTGGTATTCCTTTTTCATTATTGGTGTGTCTATTAAATAACGAGACTAGGCTTATGTAAGTCGGACCACAGCATGTAGGTGCGAACCACATGGTATACATTGACCCCTAAACAACCATAAACAACCCCTGAGAGTTTCAATCTGCTTGCGTCTTCAGCTGTTACACATCACTTGAAGTAGATGTGTTTTGTCTGACATGACGTAAAAAAAGGTCAGTTCAAGAATCAAGCAACGTTTCAATTTGAAAAATTTTTGGTGAAATTGAGCAAAACGGCTACCGAATCTTTTCGTATGCTAACCGAAGTTTATGGGGAAGGATGCGTGTCACATGCACATGTGTTCGAGTGGCACAAGAGATTTTGTGAAGGTCAAGAGGATGTCAAGGATGATGAACGTTGTGGACAGCTAGGCACGTCAAGAACCAGCATTCGAAATGAACAAATCGTTGAAAATGGTCGACAACTCAGAATCAGAATAATTGCAGAAATGGTCTCCGTCGATAAAGAGACTGTTATTTAACAGTCATTATCACTGTTATTAAACAATCATTACACTTGAATTACAGCATTAGTCTCATTATTTAATAGCCACACCTCGTATTACAACAATTTGGACAATGCCTTGAATAGCCCACAATATTAATGTTGCATATTTGGAAGACAATAATTGTTGTTTATAGAGGAACTCAAGCATAAATCGGAAAGAGATTTTTAAAGAGAAGACTGAGGTAAATCACATAGGCAGATAAGTAATTATCTAATTGTCACACAGGTAATGGGGAGAGAAAGATTCTGTAACATTTCACATGAATATATATGAATGTGTTATCAAAATAGTTCCAAGACGACTTAACTATTCACAGACTAGTAAAATTTATGAGGTACTATGTCAGCATCATAATGAATTGCACATTGTTTCCATATAGGGACTTATCGATGGGTGCAGTTCCTAAATTTGACTTTGTTTGCTGCATCCACTCAGTAAACTGAAAAGAGAATTTAAGTCACTAGATTAATAATCCCCCAATGTAAAATCAAATTTAAGGGAGAAATCTGGTGCAGCTTTGGGAATGTTAAAGCTTACACAATATGCGTTATTCATCGTCTATGTATATTATGGTATTTCTCTTTTATCATATGCAAATATGTATGAGTGAGAGTAATTTTCCCTTGGGCACTGATAAATCAAATCTACTCACTGATTCAGGGCTTATGACTAAAATGTAAATTGTTTGTGTGATGGTGAAGCCTACCCATTAATGCCATATTGAATAATAAAGATATGGGATTAAGAATGACTACACTTCAGCATTCAACTTGCTCTTGGCAAAATTTCGCCCTGCTAAACACCTAACTTCCAAAGGAGAAAAAAAAACCTGACTTCAGCCATAGTTCACTTCAACATGTTCAATTTCGAGCTCTAACCTGTCTCCCTTTTCAATTTATCTTCTGTTGTTTTTGAACAGATGACCATCATCTCTGGCCACCTTATGCCCCCTTCTCGTTTTCACCATCTCCCTCACTATCCTACCATCTTTCTTCTCTCCCTTTCCCCCCCCTCCACTGTTTTACACAGCTTTCCTGAGCATTAAGGGCCTTGTTGAGCGATTAAGCCCTCCGTTTAAATGTATTGCAGTCCCTGTGCTAAGCCCTTGGAGGTGAGAGTGATGGATGAAAGACAAATATCTCCGTCCGGGTGAGATTATTTCTCTTATTGTGATGGAGGTGGGGAGTTGGACGTAGGGACTGTGAGGGGAGAAAACAAAGGGGGGGAAAAAAGCAAGGAAATATTGGTTGAAGAGATTTACTTTAAAAGTGTACGTGCAATATATGTAAAAGGATTCGGATCAATGCAGCACACCATGGTTCGAATTACTGAGGGGGGGAGGGGGGGGGTGAATGGGATGGGGGATCTGACTCCCCTAATTAAGACTAATTAAGACTTGGACCCCCCCCCCCCCCCAAAAGAGGTAAAAACAACGGTTCAGGGGGTCAAAATGTTTATATATCTTATTCTGTATAGCCCTGGAGAAAAAGTTGAACCATCGATTGTCATTGTATAATTTGCACTCTGCAGCAGACGTTGGACCAGCAGAAGGTCAGAGAACAATTTCATACATGTTAGCCACACCCCCTGTTCTTATTCCCTTTTCTTCAGATGGCTAATAGTATAGCTCAGACCTATACATTTTTATTTATTTTTTTCCTAGACTTCAGATTTCTAGGGGTGGGGGTATGGCAAACCTCTGGCAATTCCAGAGAACGGCAACCCCTTGTGGTAAATGCAAACATAAACAACTGGTCACTGGGACCCACTTACTCACCTTTCTTATCATGCAAGTTTCATTTCAGTAAAAATTAAAATGCTCCCGGCCATCATCGTCACAGAAAAAGTCAACATATATTTCCTGCCATGGCATGCGTTTTTTTCTTTTTCTCCACCGCGTGCACTGATTTGAGTTCGTAGACTTTTATCGTCTCAATATAGTGAAAAACAAACTGCCAAGGTCGAGGCCAGTATCACGTTAAGACTCGTAGACCAATGAATCTGTAGCACACTGAGCGCCTGTGGGGGATGTGTCACCATATCAGCAGGAAACATCAAAGAGTAAACACCCAGGAAAGTGCATGTTTGCTCATTAGAGGCCTCTTACATGTAATCCTCTTTATAATGATTAAGTCTGCAAAACTATAAAGCAACACAGGTGCTTGAAAAGAACCTTTGTGATCTTGTCATCATTAACTCTTTTTTTGTGTGACTATAGTAGGAGTTTTAGTGATAATCGGGGGTAGTCTCAGGGATTACTTTAGTTAATGGATCTGCTTTCAGGGACTTATAATCACATTGTTGATTGAGAGCGCACAGTAACCACAAAGTACTTCTAGTTTGCAATAGCTATGCACCAATATGGAAAGATATCTCTCTCTTCTCTGTCTACATCAATGTTTAATTGAACCTTCCAGCAATTGAAGAAAACTGGTTCCTTAGTGTAGCAGACTTATAGTCAAAGACAAATGTTTTAGCTTTTTTGTTTAACAACTACCCATAAAAATTTAATATAAAAATTGCTGTCCCTTTTCATTGCCTCCTATTACTATAGTTTTTGGATATAGGAACAGTGCACCATAAAAGAGAGAGCGGTGAGACAATTCAGGTTTTGAAGTGATGAATGGAGGTTAAAATAATAGGACAATAAATGAAAATATGGAGAGAATCATTGTTGTTTGATAAATGTGATCCATTAAGGCAAGTTACGTATTTTCAGAGGGCAAAGAAGATTTAAGATGTTTCACAATATGACTTGTCTCTCCAGCTGAAATTAAATGAAGAAATGATTGACCCAGGGGGACAAGAGAGATTGCTTGAACGTTTGAGAAAGAAAATCAGACCACAGACAAATTATTTAAAGGAACTTAGACTGAATACTTTGACTGAAATTTTTGGACTTTAAGGTGAAGAACAGGTCCAGATTTTGAACTTGTGAGCCAAGATGTTAATTAGTAGGAAAGTTTCTAACACTATCTGATACCAGTCTGTGATTACACACAGCAAAGTTTCATGTCCTCTAATTACATCTCTTTCAAAATGGTCAAAACGACATCACTGCTGAAGCATTTCTCACTGAAATCAAATAATGATACTAATGGAGAGGGAGAGATCCCTTAGGAAGACTACTATTGATTTTTTTGTGTGTTACTGCCTCATGTGTGGTGCTCACAGATTTAGGGGTTAACACGTTGACTCAACAGAGCTAGAATATAATAGATTTTGTCTTGTACCTATGAGCTGTGGTGGAGACTTTAATGAATGTTATGTAAGAGAATAATTGACATCACCTGTCAGTAAGCTGTGTTGCACTGGGCCTAATGAGCAGTCGATGATGATGATTACCTAAACGTGAGTTCCCTCACTCGACCAGTATTGACATAATCATTTGAATCCCACGTAGGCTGCCAGGAACAACCCATGTATCCAGATAGCATGGACAGCACAGAGGTATTACAAAAGCACAATAAATATCCCCAAAACAAGCCTTTAACTTGTATAAGACAGAGAATGTTTACTGACACAAGGCAATAACTCATTTTGGTATACAGACAAAGAAAGTGGAAACTTTGTATAAACCTATCTCTCATAAGTGCATTGTTTGAGTCCCCAAACACTGACTTTGGCTTCATTCACTGGAAATAATGGGAACTTAAAAAGCAGAGATTTGGTAGAAAAAAAGTCATCACTCCTATAAATTTGCAGTACCTGGAAGGTGAATGTCCAGTTTGTTGTTTGTTTAGTTCACTGTTCAAGTTGTGCGTGTTTTCCTTATTTCTGGATCAGTGTTTACTACGAGGACCAATTAGCCTTAATAGTCAGTTAAAGAATTTAGTCAGTCTTTCCTTCAGGTGTGAGAAAGACATACGTTCCCAGACTACAAACTCGCCCATGGCTGAGATGAAACAAGCATGCATACTTGTTATAGTCATGACTCAGAATCTTTATATAGGAGAAGAGTGGATGGTAGTCATTCCCAAGAGGTTTCATACTGAGCCTCAGTATGTTTTCCCCAGTGTGTGTCTCTGCACAGCTGTTGTGGAGTCTGTCCTGTTGAAGTCGTGAGTGGCTCCTTACAAAGCATGGAGTCTGTGCTGATCTGAGAACAGCTGATTTCAGTGTGTGAATTTCACCTCACAACATGAGCTGGTACAGGGGCTGTACTTGCTCCAGGTCTATTTTGCTTACCGTACTAGAATGAGCAGAGAATAATACAAAGACTTAACAGGTCAATAGCTTGTTCTATGAGGCTGCAATTTTTACCTGGAGACAAATATATGCCCATAAAACATTTACATTACATTTACACTTATACATTTAGCTGACACTTTTATCCAAAATACTAACCTAGCGAGTTGCCTTTTAAAGAGTGGTAAAAGGATCGCGGCTAATTTCAGTATGAGACCAGAGGCAAGTGCAAGTGAAAAATCGATCTAAGTAAAAGAGTGAGTTACAATCAGATACAGGTAGAAATAGTGCTAAAAGACTAGAGCTACAAAAGTGTGAAAGGAGAAGTAAATGCTAATAATAGCAATGCTATGTACAATGATCAACACAAAAACTATACTTCTGGCATAACAACAAAAAGGGTCAGTTGCACTATAACCAAAGCTACAGTGTACCTTCTGACATGAAGTATCTCAAAAATAAGTACTACGTAATACCTGTAATAGTGTGCCAGGAAATTTACATTATAAAAGTGAATGCACACAGGACAGCATAAGCAGTATTTATAAGGGAGCGCCAAGTAGTATACATTGTAGAGAGAACAAGATACAGTGGAACATTTGAGCTATGAGTCAGTAGGTAGCAGTTGAGTGAAGGGGTGGGTCAATTCGTAGTTGTGGAGGTAAAAGTTTGATGAAACAGATGAGTCTTTAGGTGCTTCTTGAAGATTGTGAGGGAGTCAGCAGATCGGATGTAACATAGGCAACTCATTCCACCATCAAGGAAGCACACATGCAAAGAGTAGTTTGTGACTTTCTGCTGCGCAGTGCTGAAATCGCTAATTGCCACTCTTTCACAGACTGTAGTTGGCAGGATAGAACATAGACCCTAATGAGTGACCCGGCGTATGTAAGCACAAGTCATTCCTTCATCCAGGTTGCAAAGTCAGTGAAGCATGCAGAGATGCATGCTGAGATTGTGGTATCCTCTGGAGGGAAGGACAGGTTCAGATGCGTATCATCAGCGGTAGGAGAAGCCATGTCTCTGGATGAGAGAGCCCAATGAAGTGCTGTACAGTGAGATGAGAAGGGGGCCAAGCACCAATCCTTGCGGCTCTCCAGCTGTTGCCTGACGTGCTTTGAACACCCTGCTTCGTAGGACTCAAACCAATCGGAGTACTGTCCCTGTAATACCAAGATCAGAGAGAGTGGACGGGAGGATCTGGTGATTAACAGTGTCAGAGGCTGCTGATAGGTCCAGTTTAAATGAGGACTGACAACTTAGAGGCTGCCCTTGCCATCCACAGGTTGTCTACAACAGTTAGCAGAGCAGTCTCCCTGGGATGGTAGCTTTTGAAGCCGTACCGCACGGGTTCCAGCAGATTATTCTGTGGCGAGATTAGATTAATCTCATTCAAGATTCAAGAGCTTTTCACAGAAATAGGAAATGAGAGACTGGTCTGAAGCTTTCTATGTGTGATGGATTGGCTGTATGTTTCTTGAGCAGAGACCTGCAAATAACTGTGTTCAATAGCGTAACAAAAAGTTGGAGTAGCTAAAAAAAAATCACTTAACCTGTGATTCTCAGGAAAGAATTGAGAATTCTGTAGAATTCACTATTCTCAGGGAGGAATTAAGAATTTCTGTAGAATTGTGTTGTCAAAGTCATCATTGCTGTTTTCTGCAGTGGAGGACCTAGCAGTATCATATCCTACAACTGGAGGACATAAGGGAGTGACAGAAATCTGTAGTAGCACACGTCAAGTAAGTTAGCAGTGAATGTCCACTGGATATTAACCAGTATGAGTCAGCCAGTTCTGCTATGAGCATTAATATTCAGTTCAGCTCCTTAACTAACTGCCTGCAAACTCCTCAATAGACAGCAGACAACATGCTCCTTTTTGTGAAAAAAAAAAATAGAAAATAAAATTAGCATGAATGATGAAGTTGCTGATTTTCACAACAAAATGAAATTGTGAAAATTGTGAAATATGAGTGAGAATGACACATTATCCATCCTCTCTGAGAGCTAAATATTTGCGTGTAGCTGAGTAAAAAATGAAAGCAGAGAAGTTGCTTTTGTTTGCTCAGTAACTGATATGTTGGTAAGAAGGAGGTTAGAGTAGGAACTTACTACTTTTGCCGCCTTTGAGTGGATTGATTGTCTCTCCTATGACTTACTGCATGGACAACATTTCTTGGAAGGATGAATATACAGAATTTTCATTCAAAGATTGTCCAGTTATGACCTCAACCCTGGAAACCCTAGAAATTGCATTGTTTCATGTTGTAAGGAATCAGCATCCTATATTTAATTCTATTTACAAAGCAATCAGGAAATGGAATCCTTTGAAATCTAGTCCACTTATGTGATATTTCCTAGCATTAGAGAATATTTCCATCATTAATATGGCATTACTGTGTGTGATGTTCCCATCAAGAAGCTGGTCAGTTACTATAGTCTGGGAAGGAATTTAATTTTTGAGATTTTTGATACTTATGTCTTCCCCTTTTTTGATTAAAAAGGAAATGTTAAGATATCATATTCAGAAAAGACTGCTGAAAGGGGAAAATGGGGCTTCAATATGCATTGAATATGTTCTACTGCATGGGTGGGCTCTTTAGATCATATTCGTTGATTCAAAGCCCCCTACAGATTTATTGCCATATCGAACTTTAACGATCACTTCAGAGAATGTGTTTCCCAGAACTAGATTACTTATGACTTGACTTATGACAGCTGTGTTATATTGCACTCCATTAATGTCTTTAGATGATGTAGGTAATATCAGAAATAATGTGGCATGATTACCCACAGTGCCTTAACATCTAGAATGAATAGCAAGTGTAGGGTCACCACTTTCATGAACCCATTTTATCAAAACACTTCTAAACAGTGCAATGAGGATCAGACTTGTGCTTACAGAGAAGTGACTCTCCCAGAACTAGGCAGTGCCGTTAGCCACAGGTCTCACAGAAGCAAAAACTAAGTACTAGCCTGAAAGTTTTTTTTTTTAATGATGACATTGCAAGGTTTCAAATCTTTGTCTGGTCAATATTAAATGGCACTTCTAATGTAGTGTTTAAAACATATAGCATCAAAACCTCAAGATATGCGTTATGCCTGCCAACAAGACACTGTTCTGCAGTGTTCTTTTGACGGATCTCCTTGATATGTCTTTCATTATTGGACAGACTAGACTTTAAAGGTCAAAAGTGGCAACAAAAAAATAACCTTGTTAAAAAGATTTCACTCCTTTAGAAAAGAAAAGGAATCTGACAAGAATGGTGAGCTATTGCTGAATGTGCTGTCTGTTCTGTGGCAACCTTGACACAACTCGAGGACAGGTTGTTGTGTGTGTGTGTGTGTTTCTCCCCCCAAAGTTTGGAAATTTGAAATTGTTGTATCTTCTCTGTCCACTAATGTTATGTGGCATACTTGTAGTATTGAGCAACTGTCTGTTCCAATAATCAGATGTTCCTCATCATGTCAAAGCATGTGGGACAGAAAATATGCTAAAAGGATGTCCTTTCCTTTCTCTTTCGTGGATAAAAATAGGGGTAAAATCCTCAAGCTGGACGATATTTTGGAAGTTCAAAGAGATTTACAAATCCAAGCCACAGTCTCTGAGTTTAAGCCTCGTCTAGTCACCCTCTGTGAGGCTCTGGAAGCATCTCATCAAAACTCATCCAACCCTTCCCACACACATACACAAATAGACAATCCAACCAGCACTAAATCTGTGGTTCTTACATTTTTTTTCTCCAGAAAATGTGCTTTCTCTTCAGCTTGACAAATATTAATGCATTTTAAAAGTGATAGACATTGCATTCCATACCACCCTCCCAACTAGTTACTGTGATCCTTGAGGTCTAGATTAAAAGCTCTTTATAGATTCATGTCTTTCAGGTGCATGACGACTTTGCTTGATCAGCCTATTATTGTCATGACAACTCTCAGTGGATTTCATAGATAGACAAAGGTATCTGTTTGATTTAATCAATGGTCATGTTGTCAGTCTAAGCAAGATGTTTGAGAGCCTTTTTTTTTTTTGTATAACATCTTTGTTTCAAGAAAAGCGTGGAGAGAAGAGCTACGTTCTGATAAACTGATATTATTGAAGTATTGTTAGATAAATATGGAAGCCACCGAGCAGAGAGCAACCATGGAAATGAGTCACACTCACTGACTCCCCTCATGAGTGGTCCCCATCATACCACACTTCATTATCTCCACTCCTAAACCCTCCGCACCCTCTGATTTTTCATCTTCTTACTTTACTCTTCATTTTGTTTTGAACAGCAAGCTATTTCGAGAGTATCTCACCAACGCCTAACAAGGAAACAATAGATGTGAATATAAATAAATATATACTGGGAGGTGGCAAAGGCTGAACGCTTTATGGAAGGGGAAAAAAAAGAGATGTGGAGGACTGGGTCTTGCATTATCAAAGCAGTATAGATATCCACCACCAACATTGCAACTTTCAAGGTAGCATAATAAGATATTCTTGGTGTATTTTGTAAGTATAATGCAGAATCTATTTTAAAACCTTTGAAGTTATTTGAGTTCTTTTATATTCAGTGTTATTACTTATTAATAAACTCTATTAGTTACTTGCTTTTTTTAATTCATGCTTTATTAATTCATGTCTTGATCCTTGATGAATGAAGACTGTTGAGACACATAAATGTGGGTATATTTTAGTCCCTCAAACGATCGTCTCAAGAGTAAAAGAAGATGACGGAGTGAAACAACAGTATTTCAGAGGTACGACAGATGTCATTAATCTTCAAAAGATAAGCACAGCTCTGTTGCTTAAAATGGGTGACTTTAAGATCAAACACAAGGTAGGTACTCTTGTGTTGGAAAACTAATGCAGACAGATTGACTGAAGTTATAGCTCTCTGATACAGAGACTTTTCTCTGTTTCATTTAGATTAATGATGATACTGTCAACCTCTGTCAACCACCAAAACATCTTTGAAATTGACGCTGACAACGTAAGTCAACTTCTTTTACTTTTGATGTTCACAAAATCTGTAAACACACCATTAGATAAAACTGAAAGCAAAAAGAGGTATGAGATATTTGTATCTATCACTTAGATAAGTAATTTGTCAGTGGAAATACAAAATACGTATGTTAACCCTGTTATAGAGCTCCACAGCTAACTGAAATGTAATTTACCCGTATGCATAAAAATATATTGTCCTGAAACAGTTTGTGTTAATTACTATTTAAAAAAAATCCTTATTACATTTTTGAAAAGCCTTCTAAAATACCAACAAATGACCATTTTAATTACAGAACAAAAGACTATTAAACCTTTTTACAACATTAATGTATGCTAAAGATGGAAAAAAATGAACATTTTTCCCCACTTTTCTGGAGTCGAGAGTTTACAAACACAGCACTACTGAGTCACCATTCAGCATTTGTTGTGATCGCAACATTTACAGCTCTGTCAGTGCCACCTCTCACCATTAACCGAACGCTGAATACTGTAGGCAGTGAGCCCAGAGTCCATACATTGAGCCTATATTTATCAAGTAAAGAGCAATGTGATGAATCTCCACGTTAAAAAAAAAAAAAAACAACTTCTGCCTCTATTTTCTATCTCATTGTATTTTGTTGTCGTGCACAGGTATATCGGTCGCAAGCGTAACTCATTTATGTGAAGAGACTGACACATGTGCCCGTGTACACAGATTTCAAATGTCTCAGAGGTGGGTGTTTTAGCCAAGCATCCCCTGTGCTATCCAACCAGACCCGCTCCCAGTTTGTCCTCTCTTCTTGTGCTTTTCCATTACGGAATGCCGCTTGCCAAGGTGTGAGCATGGTGGTGAGAGGTGTGACAGTTCATGCCACCCATTCTGGCTTTAACAACGCACACTGCTTTTCTGGGACCCCATTGTCTGTCTAGGTATAATCCTCTTTGTTTTCTCTTTCAGGACAGACACTGTAATGACATCTAAATACAATTCACAGCCCATTTTCCTGAATTCAATTACAAACAAAAGCACACAAGGTAATGAGAATATGGGAGGATATCATGTTCACAAATGTTTGTGAGCAGAAAAGATATTGTTTTGTTTTGTTTTGTTTTCCATCTCTCTCCAACTTCACATTATTTGTTTGTTCTAACTATTCAAATAATGAAAAAAACATATATATTCAGATTGTTTGGTCAGTCTGCATTGTTTGAGTATCAGTGTTGATTCATTATGTGGCATGCAACAACAATTTTCAGACACCAGACCATTATAATGAGGAAGAGGGGCGTCATGAGTATTGCTCCTTAAGGAGAGCACATAATTTCAATGACAAGCATCCAAAACACAGTGAGTGGCTGCCAGAGCTCAAACTATAAAAATCATTAAATTTTAATATGTTTGTGGGGGGTTTTTTTGCTTGTAGAGAAATGTCTCAAACCACAGTAGATTACTGAAGAATAAGTGCATCTAAAGCAGAGCATGGTAACATCTGAATAGGGTCACAAATAAGATCCTATTTGAAAACCAAGGTGTATAGGGGGTACGGGGTCAGTTTAGTTGTAATAATCTGTGCAAAAAAATTAACTAAGACAGGGACGCTGGTTGTGTCTTTGTGAACGATTTTCATTGGGATGAAATTACTAGTCATAAAACTGATGAGAACTCAGCTCGATTAAAAATCAACCTTCAAGGAGTTTGGGGACAAGAGAGTACTATTTAAACATGAACTTTTCAACTGAAGCCTAATTGGCGTATACGTCATTCAGCCTTCCATCTTTGATGTCACTGAGGTTCTATTAAACATTTAGTTGTTTCCCTTCCAGCTGTACCCTGCAGGATACTGGGGACAGATTCTTGTCCTCAAGGTTCACTTTGAACAACAAATCTGCCTGGCAGGATTTTATGTTTTATGATCTCCTTTAAACGTATAAAAAATGGAAGAATATTTTGCAACAAGGGGGAGAGATCTTTGTTATCACCATTGCCCTCTTAAGAATGATAAATATTGAAGTTTTGCACATGAAAAGCAGTTGAAAAACAGTACTGTAAATATGAGGTAGCCTGAATTCCTTTGTTTCACATGACACAGTTAGCTTATTTAAGTCTAAGAACAATCTCAGAAGCTGGTTCTGATCATTTATGTTTTGTCTATCTTTGGCTGAATGTGTTGTGCAGCTTTTCTTTATCTCGAAATCTTCCAACACTGACGATATCCAGTGACAAAGATTTAAATGAGGATAGTATGTTTCCACACAACTCGTATGCCTTTTTCTAGCCGTTATATTTTTATTGAACATCTCTAAAAGAAATTAAAGTCCAAGACAGAAGGGGAATGCTAGCCAACCAAATGTCATGGAAACAAAGTCACACGAAGCTATCAAATGCCACAGTTACAAATCCTCAGGAAGCTGCTCAGCACCATAGAAACAATTCCACATGAAGCTATCTGATACCATGGAAACAAATCCACATAAAGCTATGAAATACCAAAGGACTAAATCCACATGCAGCCATTTGAAGAAAAACCAGGGGAAACCTGTGAAATTGGTACAAAATGTACCGACAACCAACAGATTAGAAGGACTGTTGTCATATCACTTTTTTCAGTTCATTTCTCTGTTGGGTACTAGGCAACTGACCTATGATATTATTAGTTAAAAAACAGCCCTCCATAGTCTTCTATCTTATTACAAAAGGGCTAAATGGTTCCTTTTCTCTTCTAAGCAATGCCTCCTTTGTTGACAAGATCAGTGGTCAGTATTTCAAAGTGGACCAGACCCCTGGGTGTCACAATAACACATATGTAGTGTGGCAGTGTGGTAAAATATGGTGTAATGACATTCTTCCCCATGCAAATTTAAGAGAGCATCAGATGTCACCAGCCTGAGTGTCAATGGCAGCGTAACTGATAGTAATTAATTCTCAAACAGCCTGGTGAGTGCTGGACAATGTCATTTGCATGTGTCAAACGAGTTCTAATTGAATTGTTTCTTGCTGTGACCTAACCTTTGCGGAGAATCTCCTGGAGATTAAATTTGTTAATGAAGGCCACTCCACTAAAATCAGTGTCCTGTGGGCATGAAAGAACAACACTAGCCATAAAAATCACAAGTCTTTCTGTACCTCTCACCAGGTTTTTTTTTTTTTTTTTTTTGAAGAACTATGCTGACAACTCAACATCCATAGACAATGCTATTATAAGACCTCTCTAAATATCACAGTCTAATTACAGTTTAGGAAAATGATAAGTGCAGTTTTGAAAACAACAACTCATTGTATTTGTTGCTAAATATTTTACATAGTTAAATATTTTTCCATGTCATTTAATTATTTATTTATTTATTTTGTATAACGTATGTGTGTTTGACATTTGTAACAGATACACATATGACACACGTATGCATTATTCTACAAATGTGTTGTAGTACTGACACGTCTTTACAACAGAAGTACATTCTCTGTTAGAAACTGAAGGATAATCATTTTAAGTGTGAAAACAGTCATTACAGGCAGCTCTGTATTTTATGATCCAGTGCTGACACTAAGATAAACTAAACATCTGATTCACCATCTTTAATGAGGCATTATAAATTAAAAGCAGAACAGTTTGTTATTTGGCGAAAGAAATCCATTTATCTATTTACATATGTATACCTCGTTGATTAGAATCCACAGCATTGTTGAAAACTCAAATTTGATTAGGATAATCAATCTGGTCGCAAGGCACAGGTGAGAAACATTCAAAAATCTTTAATAAAACTATTTAAACACTATCAAACGATTAATTCATTTTGTAAGTACTGCATGTTTGGAATAATTCACGATACACATACACACACAAACACACTAATGTAGACACACACACACACACACGCACACACACATATAAAGGGTGTTCTCCTGATGCCAGCCAGTGCTCTGAGGGCCATAAAATGGCAATGAAACATTTGACCGAGTGCTTGTGAGCTTGTGAGCAGTCACCTCTCATTATTTTTTACGCCTGGGCATATCCCATTGATCATGCACAACCTCTGCCATGTGCCAGCATGGGAATCACAGGGCCAGTAGCTCAGCTAATTGGAAGCACAATTTTCCTTGTAGCAAACAAACAAACAAACAATGGGTGGATTCTGTCATACACATTTGTTTTTCAGTAGGAAGCATTCCAAAGAGTTTCATTATGAATGCACGTGAATGGCAGCCAAACAAACCAAGAAATTTATGCAGTCACAAGTTTCACAGTGGTGTAAGCCAGCTAAATCACAGATAATTTTACATCATATTTATGATCTCTCCATATTTACCTGATCACCCAGCTATCTTCTCCTTTTACAAATGATTGTTTTAAATTGCCTCTAGCTCGAGCTTTGACTGCTAGAAATTCAATAATGAAATGTCAGTTGTTTGATGTTGTCCACATATTGCTGTGTTTCCATGAAAAAATGTTCCATTTAGAAGAAAAATATTTTTCAACACATTCGGAGCTGATTGGTTAAGATGTCTTTTGCGCCTTATGTTCATCAGACAGTGCCAGTTTATTTATGTCAGATTCAGTGAGTGTGAATTCCCCCTCCAGATCTGAGAGTAGATCCAGCCAAAATGGTCCCACGCTGCCTGCTTGTCAAAGGCAGCAGCGACACTGGTATCGCAAACACAGGGTTTAGCAACATTTTGTCCTGTTTGCATTTCACGGTCCTTCCAAGAGCCAAGCCGTTCACAGCAATATGATCAGAAACTGAACTTCAAGTTGTTTTACCTAGTTGAATGGCACTGTAGATTCTCAAGCAGTAAAAATCTCAAAAAGTTAAACTAGTGTCACAACATTTTTTCCACAGCATTGAAGTGTGCCGAAATATCAGAAGAACAAAGATCTTTAATCAACTTTCAGGCTATATTAATGCCAGTTTAATGTATTAAATGAAAGCATCACTGAGTAGATCTAAGGGCACGTGGGAAAAATTTCAGTTGACTTGAGAGGTGGTCCTTTTGGTCATTACTTAAATGTGTGTTATCTCCATGTAGAAAGTTCAATTTCTAGTTTTCTTGAATTTTAAAAAGTACTCTTCATTTCTGGAAAAAAATAGTGAGAGATTAAACAATAGGCCTAAACAAAATTAAAATTTAATTGCTTTTAATTGCGAAATGTGAAAGCTCCTGGCTTCATTTACAACTTCTAACTCTGTTCAACTTGTTAAATGAACATGAAATTTAAAATATAATCTCAGCATAATATCACATCCTCTTTGAAAGTAAATATGTTATTTAATGTCATTAAATGATATATTTTTGACATTCGGGCCATTTTGACACAAATAAATTAAAGCCTTATAACAGCCTTTTTAATTTACTCTTCGTGTCCTGCTGATGTATCTACATGTTATGCAATGGACTGGGGTTTGTGAAAAAATTAAATGGGGGATGGATGTTATAAATGTTTTTTTATGGACAAAAAACCCCTAAAATACCACTTTGAAATAACTTTAAAACACTTAAGGCATCTGTTGCCATGTATCTTTTAGAAGTTGCAGAACACTTCACATTTATAATTAACAGGGACTCATAAAATTGAACTACTTTTAGGAAAGAAAATTAAGGTAAGTTTACTTGAACCCGTCTGAGTTGGTACTCAACGTGCACATAATTTGTTGACTTCTTCAAACAATTAATCATTTAATTATATTAATTCCAAAATATAAGTGTGCTCAACTTTGGAAACCAAAGTATTTTTCTTTGACTCCAGAGCTCACTAATCACAATTATCAAGACTTACTTGTTTTGGTAAATCTCAACTATGCAAAGCACACCCATTTTGTTGATAGACACAATGTTAAATCAACTCAAAAATCTATGCAAGCTGCTGCCTTGATTATGTAAATTCCACATCTCATTTTTATGGTCTGCCAGGAAATCCAGCATGAAAGAAAAGATGTATCCCCACTACTGAAATACAACATCTCAGAATCTTGCACGTTATGGAGACTAAGGAACACTATTTTTGCATTTACAATGTAAATAGTCACGAGAAGCAATCTTTTAAATTATCTAATATCTTGTCTGTCACGGGCCAGTGAGAAATATGACAAAGATGAATCTCTGAGTCATTACTGACGGCTGTGCTGACAACAGGGACAGCTGTCACGATGCCATTGCAGCCCTATCCTATCTGGAATCTTCTCTGTCATCGTCTCTCAGTCACGAGCTTCATAGTCATACACTCTGTATTTCTGTTGAGTGAAGGACTAAGATTCAGTCAAAGCAAAAGTCTGTGTCATCTAACTTGTATCAGTCAATGTCATTGCGGTAGAGGTGAGGTAATGCTTTCAAGCCCGTGGTTACAGCTTCTCTTCTTAGAAATGTTCTCTTAGAATGAGGGAATGTTCTGAATAACAAGGCCTTGACCAGGAACAAACATCGCGTTGGCAATTTAATTTCAACGTTGTACATTCATAGATTCACAGGCTCTGAATATTGTCTGCATTCAAAAGAACTGAAATTCAATTAGTACAAGTCAGGTTCCCTGCTATGCAGACCAGAATGTGGTTGTTAGGCAACACCAAGGACATTCCATTCTCTCAGTAAGTATTGTAACATTCAACCGATTCAGCAAATAAAAAAGGTCTTTCTGTGTTGCTGAAGGCAAGAAGGCAGTTTGTCTGACAGAAGCCAAAACTCGCTGCAAGGTATCTTTTACAGCGGTCGTTTTTACAGGAGTGTATTCAGTGCTTCAATCTAAAGTTGAAAACAGCCTGTGGAATTGTGGCACAAGTGGGCCATAAATTTCATCCCTGGAGTCTACCAAAGGACAGTGATTTGGGGAGGTATACTAAATATTTAAGTCTAGTTTCAAAGGTATCCTCAAGGAATAAGTAGTTTAAGTGGATTTTGCTCTACTGGTTGGAACCAAAGTACATCCAGTAAGTAATACTTATCAGTACAATTGGCATTATACAATGCTGTCAAATTGTCCCTAAAATATTAACTGATAAGCCTTGTTAGGTCTTAACCTACTTGCTTTTCTTAACAGCAAAATACACTGAAATGTAACCTATGCCAAGCATGATTCGGACTAAGACACGCATGGGATTTAGCCTTCCTCTCCTACCAATGCTAAAGCACTGATTGGCATACTGATGTTACACTTTGTGTTTGTGAAGTGTTGAGATTTTCTAGAGTGGCAGCACATTTGTCATATTAATCATTTTCATAGTGTACAAGCTTGCACTTAATTCCGAAGGCGCTTATTGTTTCAGACGACTGTCGTAAAGTAGACCTGACAAATAGCCATTACATTTCATCCTGTCTTTCAAGACCTCTTATTCTCACTTCACTGTTTTCACTCTTCTTTCTGCCATCTCCTTCTCTTTCATGCACACCCACTTTCTCTCCCTCATTCTATACAAAAGCAAACAGACACTTGCACGAACTGTGGAATATGAAGTTGTGTGATGATTTCTGTGTGTCACATGCCTTGCTCTGGTTATCCAACTGTTTATGAGAGAGTCACTGTGGAAACAGCCAGTGGATCAGGACATAGATGCTCATGCAGGCTCTGTGCACCTGACCATCATGAATCAGCCCAGCAGATGGGCAAATGGCACAATCATCCAGCCTTGGCACATGCTATGCCTCCTGGCTAACCACCAACAATGATCAATGATCTGCAAAAGTCCACACAATGCTGTCTGTTGGAATTGTCTTTCTAAACATTTACTTTTTATAGTTTACTTTCCAAGTTGGAAAGGAACTACGGTTTTACAAAAAACAATATTTATTTCTCACTGATTGTCACAAATAACGGGCAAGCCAGTTTCATAATTAATAAAAACATATGGCCATATCAATGGGAACTGAGAAAGAAATCCAGAGGGATCTATCTAAACAGACAAAGCTTGAAGAAGACTAATGTTTTTTTGAAGAGTCAATCACAAATAAGGTAGAATATACAAGATGAGATGGAGTATAAATAAAACTAGACTAATTTATTAAGGCTAGTGTCTTAATAGCTACTTGTTTGGAATGGATCTCTTAAACTCTTAAACTGTACATTAAATTCTTATGTACATAATGTATTTGACACATTCCAAATGAGTAACCGCCAAAGTTGAGAAATATGTTCTTTTAGGAGAGGCTTACCACTATTTCAAGGATTTCTCCATTCATCTTTACTATAGCCATTTCTGTCAGATGCTCAAGTACAAGAATAATGTATTCAAACAGGAAAAAATCCTCGGTGAATTATTTATTGCAAAAACCTGTGTTTTTTTAATAACTGTTTCATGGGTGCTGTATGTGCAGTGGTGAATATCAAGCACTGATATATCACATACCGTACTGGAGAAATGCAAAAGAAGTTAGTGACAGACGTTTACTTCTTCAGGCATTGGTCAGACCCTATCATTACACTTTTTATTTTTCTTCCAAAAAGAAAAAAAAAAATTTAAAAAAACTTGCAATGAAATGAAAGGTTGGAGATCAGCATATGCAAGTAACTGTCAAATGCCAGAAGCCAAATATAAAGTGTCTTATGGGAATTTCGGCATCACGAGCTGTTTTGGCATAGATTCCACAGGTGTCTATAACTCTGGCAGGGTGCCATTGCCGTTCTTCAAACTTATGGTATGTTGTTGAGGGTTATCTCAGGGCACCGCCATCAGAATCTCTCACAAGGGTTCAATCACATTGACAGTTGGTGACTAAGAAAGCCCTGGTATGTGGTTTATGTAATTTTCATGCTAAGAGAAGCATTCGGTCATCATTCATTCCTGTTCGGTTGTAATCTTGGAGGAGACCTCTCTCATCAGGAGAGAAATGCTTTTACTGCCATCACAGGCAAACATTCAGAATGGCTTTAGATTTATTGGTGTTACTCCTGCTCTCTAAGGGGTTAAGTGGTAAGAAAATGCACCCACTCTATAAGAGCCACCCGAATACCTCATCGTTTTAAATGGTTCATAATTTCAAGTACTCTTACTTGTAGATATCTTTACACCACATGTCCTTATTCACTTGTTTATGACATGGTGAACTATGATATATATGATGAGATTACTTTTTCCATTGCTGAGTAGTCCTCCATGTTCTCTGCACCGCTTTGTATGGCAACGTTTATTTTAGGGTGCAATGGAGGGTTTGTTCTCTTCAGCCTGATCGTAGTATCACTGAAGTTCTTGGTGGGCTGTCGCCGACGAAACTGCTCGCTCACACTCGAGATTGTGCAAGCATTCAGAAGGCTGCACCATCATGCTGTTGCCACACCAACAACAGACAGCTGCCACTAATCATCTCCTTCATGAGCTGCCTCTACCTCATTAATGAGTAACATGAAAAAAGGTAGGGGAATTTCTTCTTAAGGCACAGTCTATGGCTGCTGACAATTCTTCCACTCTTATCCTTTAGAATCGAGGATCCGATGGCAGGCAACTGTAATCAAGAGTGTGGCATTTTCCTTTGGTTTGGTTCACTCAGGCTTTAATGGGTTTTGACCTTTTGTTTCACTGGTAAAGGTGTTCAAAGGCTTTAGAGTAAGGAAGTGAATACTCGTGTATGGTGTCTTTGTTTGTTCTTCAAAGAACACTTGTTGTTTTTTGTGTGCAATTATTTCTGTGTAGCTGAATACCAGAGAACCACAGCGTGTATCATTTCTTGTGGCCTTACAGTGTCCTGCTGAGGGTCATACCACTACAGCTCTCCACAGCCGATATTTGCATTCCGCTGATTTGGAGTTGGTTTTCCTTGCTTTTCGAAGCAACTCATAGATATCACTGTAGTGGAGACTGTGTTTTTCACCTCACCAAAGATGACTTCAGTCTGATATGTTTCCCCTCAGATGTCCATGTTAACGTTACCTTAAGTGTCATTCCTCGTGAAATAACAACAACAAGAGCAGTCACAGACCACTGAGGGTAGTGCTGTTTGTGACATCTCTTCCTCCGGCCGTGTTCGGTCAACTGATCCTGACCGCTATTTTATACAGGATCTTAATGGAATGTCAATTACTTAAGTAACTCAGGAACTACGCATGTGGAAATACCTGCTACTAATACACTGGCTATTCCTTGTGTATGATTTTTTTTTCATCTTTTTTTTCTAACTCTGTCAATTGTGATTCAGAAATCTGATTTTCAAGCACTGAGTTTATAAGTGTATTCTGCCAAGAAACAGGAAATTTAATGTCAGTGGGTTTTACAAGTGTTTATCATAAGTACACATGCCTTTCAGCAAGCTGAGACGTGACTAGATTAGTTAGCCTTTCGATGCCAAAGATTTCTTCACAGGCCTGCCAAGCACTAAGTGGAATTACATTTTTTTAATAGAAAATGAATACAGATGTAAACATGCGGTTCATTTTCAAATCGCTTAAAATGTAATATATGGACTAGTCAGCTTGATAGTTTTCATGTATTTATTTACTTACCTTGGGAACTCTAAATTACACATTCTAAAAGAAGTACAGAGTTCATTTGGCTAGAGCCATTCAAAAGCATGAGAAAATACAGCTTGCAGTCCTTCAACTGAGCCTCCCTTTTAATGTTGTGACCCTGCAGGCATCAACAGATTCATCTGGCTTTAAGTTCTAACAAATGGTCCTGAGAACTTCATGAATAACCTCCTCGCTCTCTTATGTCACTGATTTGCAAACACAAAATAAATTAAGCTCTGTAATAGCTGGTTAGTTATATTTTCTTTTGGCCAAAATCTGAAGTACAAATTCAAATTGACTTTATTCATATGTTTAAAAAGAGTGTCTGAGAACATCTGTGACTTCATTAGCTATACATAGAGCTCTATGGCTGTCAGCAATTTGCTACCCTCTTTGATTCTGAGTGGACCACAGCTTTGAAAACAGACATTGATTGAAGTATTTCTTAATACAGGCCTCACATGAAAGATGACATTGAATGCTTGATCTATAACCGATCACGAAGAGCTCAAAGACAGTCAGGAGAATCAACTACAGTTGGTAAAAACTCATCACAAACAGAGAATAGGGATCCGTAGGATACATTTGTCACCAGTACACTCATTTATGTATGCAAACACATAAACATGCAAATATATACATTGGCTTTTGCAGGCATGCACACCACGCATATAGAGCACCAGCAATTTTGTGTACCTAAATGCATTTTTTCCGAAGCTCATGATTCCTTTAGATTGACCAATTCCCTCATACCCTCAAGTGAACTTCCTGCTGATTCATTTTTTGAGCTTGATGCTCACTTCAATGTGTTTGTAATATATATATATATATATATATATATATATATATATATATATAGTCTATATCACTAACGGTAAACATGTGACATTAGACGCTCGTGTCTTCAGTCCTTCACTGCATGAATCCATGGATCCAAACATGTGCACAAGATTGGACTATGGTGGAGTAAAGCATATAATAGTATCTCCAAGGTTATGACCTTGCCCTCTAATGATAAAACCATGGCACTGTTTGTAGCAAAGACCTGGAACAACCTGAGCACATAAAATCTGCTATATGAAGTGACAGTTTGTTCATGATGTAGATCGAAATATATGTATATGAATATATATGATAATTTTTTGGTATGACAACATTGTATACATTTGGTGGAGTACATATAATACATGCTGTCATAATGCAGCTTCAGTCTTCCTCCATAACATGAAATATTTGCCAGTAAACAGTGTATGTCCAAAAGATGACAATCTCTCACCATATTTCATTCAAAACTAACATTGTCCCATTTGCTTATCATGCCCATGCTGGTATAACATGACACCATCTAAAACAACATAATTACAACTGTAATAATTGTTTCTTTTATGTACATGAGGAAACATCCCAGATCAAAGCCTCTGATGTGTCCAATAAAAATGAGCATTTGTTGAACTTTATATCTGTAAACTTCTTATACCAAAATGTTATCTGCTTTCAGCTCAATTTAATTTTCCTCCTCAAAGTACAAGATTGCAAACTTAATTTGGCCCTTTCACTTCAAAACTTGTCTCCTTCAATTCAGTTATACAACAGTTATGGTCTGCATCTCCTACTGAATCAAGCCTAAGGCCAGTTTAATTATCTTCCAGTGAAAGCAAACCTTACTTTTTTCTTTTTCTTTATGCCAGTCTTGATCGCGTTAGCATTCCGAAATGTGCCTCGTGGATAGAATGCAACGGTGAGGCTGCTTGATTGGTCTGATACCTCTGGTTTTTTTGTTGTTTTTTATTTTTTTTGTTTCGACTTCAGATTATGAGGGCCAGCTTTTTTGAACATCTCAAGGTAAAGAAGTGTCTCAGGTGAGAGAAAGAAAATGTGAGTCATTCAAGTTAGAATGCCGAAAGATTCCCAGAGGAAGTTGGTCGTCATGACAGCAAATTTGTCTAGAGATGACTCCACATTGGAGACTGAGTCATGTGGTGCACATTACCTCCGTTTAAAAAAAAAAAGGTTGAAAAAGGATTATTACCAGATTATAGTATCACTTACAAACAATACAATCAGATCAACAAGGAATGCAGATCATCGTCTGATTGGATTTCTGCTGGACAAAGTGCATCACCGCTGTTTTCAGGATAATGATGAATTATGTATTTTATGATCATGAGAAAGAGAAAGATAGAAGGATGGTTTACAAGGAAACTTATGATAATGTGCTCACAATTCAGTTTGCGCCTTGCACTTTGATTGTCATTATCAAATATAAGAGAAAATAATATATCTACGGCTTCATTGTATTTTCATGCCAGTTGTATCAATATGTCCAAAGCTGCCATTCGTGGCGACTAACAGTGGTGACATCAGAAAACTATTATTTTATTGCCTATCATGTAGACTCGCCTCCCCAGCAATAAATGGCTCAAATGCTGAAAACACAATTTATGATTTCTCGATATCATCTGGAGGTAGAAATGATCTAATTGAAAAAACAAACATGCTAATGTGCAGTAAACATATTTTTTGCCATTTCCTCCACTCAAAACCTAAAACTTTTACTGCTTGCATTAATGGAAAGTTATATGTTAATTTGTCTAACTGACAAATTTTGGCTGGTTCAAATTCAGAAGAGAAAAGAATTAACTCAATTGCTTGCTAACATTTCGAGCTATTGTTTTCTGGTTGAAGCAAATGAAATGGAATATTTCAAAGTACATTCAACAGAACTACACACTAGAGGGGAAAAACACGAATGGCAAGAACAAGTCTCACTGAACTTTAAAAGAGTACGTGTTCTTACATCAGACCTTCACCTGAATTTTTCCGGTGATAGTACAAAGTAAACTAGCTCGGAGCACTGATTTTATTTCTTTCTCATTCGCAAGCTCCGCAGTTCCACAGAGGTGTCCATTCATCCACAACCTCACCTGTCTGTCAAAACCATCCTTTTCAAGCGAGGAATTATTGGATTTTATGGTTTGGGCAGTTTATTAAAGTCAGCAGTGTTCAAAAGGGTGCTGCTTTAATTGACTCAGTCACAAGTTGGGTTCTGTCCCCCCGCTCTCTCTTGCTCCCAGTGTGAGGGCTCCCTTGTCCCCTCTGTTTGACAGTTGGTCTTAACAGGCTCTAGTTTGGGGAGGTTCAATCCGTTCTTTGATGAGTGAACTGGAAACATGGCACACTGTGTCATCACACAGTCTCAGATTGAGTGGTTCTCTAAAGCCTCTCTCAGGGGTCAACACATCCTCACAGAGAACTTCCCAAAGCACTTCTAGCATCCACCAAAGCAAAGAGGACAAGAGGACACAAGCTATCACAGACGTAAAAGAAAGAAGAGATTATATACATGAATACAAAATGTGAAGAATTTCAAACAATGACTGTATGTTATATGTTATGAAATATAATATATTTTATTTTAGCATTATGGTTTGGCGTTGATTTGGCAAAAAAAATTATACAAATCTCACTCGGCTGATGTCACAAATTGTAATGTTTCATTACTCTGATGAATGTCAAACAGAAATTGTTAGGCAGTTCATTATTCATTATTGCCATCATGAAATAGTGAAGTGAAAGAACAAGTGAGGAGTCATCTAGTCTACAGATTGTATAAACATATCATCCAACACTGGGAGATGATCTGTTTCGTACATCTGTACGCCTTTGTCATCAAAAAACTACTAAGTCCATGAGGCCAAAGTGTTGAATATACAGAGTTTAAACAAAAAGGGTGGGTTTATCATTATATGATTTCAACTTGAGGTTACAAATGCAAATTGATTTCTTTGAGTTTTAGTCTTTGAGCAAGAATTATGCATCAGTGAGGCACCATGGAAGTACTGCCACACTGTTTGGCTGAGTGGGAGGATGTGGTTTTGAGGGGTATTTTATTAATTATTGATGCCATCTAATGAATATACACTGTGGATCACCTCTGAACTCACTCAGTTGCTCGATTGCTTGGCCATTTTTTTAAAATGAGCTTAGATCATGACCAAACCCTATTATCATATAAGTAACAGGTGAACAGTGTAGAGGACACAGTCCTTTTACGTCAATGCAACGCGGTTCCATGGTCCACGGATGACGTGGAGTGAGAATATTTTAACAGGTTTTAATAGTGTTAAAATATGACATGGGCTCTTTGGCTCTTTATCTGCCCCTCTTGCACCATTTTGTGGAATAATGAAAACTGAAGACAGTCTGCCAAAGGTGCATAATGTTGTTGTCAATAAAAGTCCTTATGGGTTACAAAATTGTGGACCTAATTGGCAGTCCACTGCCTTGAGTTGTGAGGAGAAGCTCCAATTACTGCAGGGAAACAGACAGTTCTCAGAAACAAAACACTTCTCTCCCTGGGAGAATCACTAAAGACAGGAGAAGAGCCAGGTTTCTGCTTTTTTATGTGAAGAAGAGGAACATAATTACTGGCTAACTTTTGGACTGTTCTGAATTAGCTTCCTTTTGATAGAGAGTGAGCTCTAGTGGCAGTATCTTGAAACACCAACTCATTCACCATAGCATGTCTGTTGATATAAAGTCAACTTACACCAGCTCATTCACCGTAACATGCCTGTTGATATAAAGTCAATTTACGCACCTTGATGTTGTCATTGCTGCATGGTTGTAACTTTGGATTGTTCCAAATCATAACTTTTTATTTTTTATTAAATCACACAGTACCTTGCTGCTATATTAATTATGCATATTGTAATTATACCAGCACTTTTAGATTTAATGAATGCAAATTCAGATAGGCCCTGTCACTTGCAATCAGTTACGAAAGTCAGTCATCAGCAAAGGTTTTTGGAATGCAGGCGGTAACGATGACCGCATATTACCCGTTTTTTTTTTCAAACGCAAATATATGAAACAATCAACAGAGGTGTCCTAGTGTGAGTGTGGGGAAATAGAACATTTGGGGTCGGGTCACATGAAGCTGGAATATGTTTCATTAAGGAGGTGAATTCTAATAATCTTGCACACTGTGCAATCTGAACATCTGGACTGTGAAGAGATTTCACTAATGAGGGTCGTGAAAATGGCTCTGTCTTTGACAGACTCATCATTTTATTAAGAGCAGTTATGAAAAAAAAAAGAGGAAGAAGAAGAAGAAGACCAAAAAAAAAAAAGGTTCTTGCTACGCGGCTATAGGGATTTTTATTCTGGAATGTTCTAAGGATTCACTGCTCTGCCACTTTAGCTCAGATGCGGCTGTCCTGCGCACAGCGTTAGAATGGATTGACAGAAAAGACTTATTTGCAAGTTATGAAACTGCAGCTTGCGAGATGACACAGCTAAAACATTTTAAAATGCATAAAATATGCTCGAAAAGATTGTAAGCAGTTTAGGATGTTTCCTACTGTTCCTTGTTTCATGGCTTGTTTATAATCCAACCCCTTTAATATTTTCTTCCCCAAAGTAAAGTTGTTCCTACAGCCTTAAAAATTAATCCTGTCATATTAGTTAATAGACTGGTATTTATTGATAGTATGATATTGATACTAACAGATTAGGGTATTTGTGCTTTGTGTGTGTGCTAACTGTAAACTATTGTATAACCTAAGAATTTTATAATGTTGATGTTGAAAGAACAACAAAACAAAATTTAATTTAATCTTACCACAGGGGGTTACTGAATTCACCACAGTGGCCAACAGAATGAAAGTACTGTATCTATGCATACTTCTAGAACTCTCTCCCCCTAGCTCTCTTTCTGTCATTTACACACACACACACACACACACACACATGCACACACACAGAAGCACACATACATACCCCACCCATGTGGATCTATTCTAAGAAAAGCTCTTTTCTCCTATTTTCATATCGCCATCAGTGAGCATTCAATCTCTGTGTAAAGCCATCCCAGTGTGTAGGAAGGGACTGGAGACAGATAACTAGCGCACTGGCAGCAGGGGGCTGGCTGAGGAGTCAGCTGATTGGTCTGCTAAACCAGTAAACGTTTATTGAAATTGTACATCAGATGTGCATTTATGGCATGTCATTTACAGTCGCCCAAACACTGTCTCTCTCTCTCTCTCTCTCTCTCTGATTTTATTTTGTGTCTTCTTCCTCAGTGGGGTTTTTGTTGTTGTTGTTGTTCTTCTTCTTCTTCTTCTTCTTTTTTAAGTCACTTAATTAAAGTAGTTTCTCACTGATTAAAAAAAACGCACACACACACACACACAAGAGAAACATTGTCCCTAATCTTTTGTACACCACAGTACAAAAAGTGCAAACATGAAGTGATAAATGAAACGTTTACACAGGCTTAAAAGGCTAAAGGGAGGGAAAAAAAAAAATCTAATAGCTGAACTAGTCAGTGTTAGCTGTAGCCTAATCAGATCAGTTTTCAGTGTCAGCGTTCATTGCAATAAGGCATCTGTTTCATGTCTCAGTGTTGTCAGCAAGTCAGTAAGTAAAGGGGGGAGATAAGAAATGCCTGCTATTATACAGTCTGCACGCTCTTCTCTCAGGCCGTTGTATTATTTCACCTTTAGAAGAGGCTTTTGATTTTATGGGTGAGACCTGAGAGTAAATTTATCTCTCTGGAGCTGTTTGACCTCAGTGTGAACCAGTCTATATGAGAAGGACTGAAACCGTCTTCTGCGTCATTTCCTGTGAGATTTATGCCTGGGCCTCTCTCTTTGTCTGGTTTCAGACCAATGTTTGAAAGTTCATATAAGTAAAGCTATATTAAAACAAGGAGTGTGTGTGGCTGGGGGGGGGGGGGGGGGGGGGGGGGGGGGCACTATCCACACAGATGAGTCTTTACTCAGTGCAGCGACGCACTAGTTAGATTCTAGTGTGCGGCTTTATGTGAGTTGATGTTCAATCAATCTAGGTCATAGAAAGCAACCTTGAGAAACTGTGACACAAATGTGTGAAGCTACAGGTAATATAAGCATAGTCTTTCATGAATATATCACTCATAACTCAATAAATATCGCTGTTATTTCAGAGTTGAAATAACTTCTAACCGATAGTTCTTGAGGAATGCGGAATTTATCATCTGGTAGCCTTCAAGTCTGACCAATAAGAGAAAATATTTTCATATTTTCCCTGTAGAAGGAACCCGCGATGCAAAACTATAAAAAGCATTTATCTTATTCCTGTACTCATGTCAGAGAATTTCAAATCTCAGTCACACTAACAAACTCACTTTAATCAGACAATACATACGCACGCGCCAGCTCTTCCTCACTTTGATGTTGCAATACTTTATAAGGAAAGACAATACTTTGTAATCAAGTCGTTTTTTTGGTCGTGATGCATATTGGACTTGCTGTCTCCCTGCCGCAACAGACTGAATCTGCCATGATGTCATCTTGGAAACTGCCCTCACATGGCCTCGCCTCTAGCAGGGTGTGAGCACCACACCCCCCAGGGGACATGAGGTGAGACCTGTCGTAATCCCCAAAAAAAGGCCTGTAGGAGTCTAGCGCTGCTGTCAGCATCTCAGACCTAATCCATCATCCATTCTTTCACTCATCGTCCATCAGTGAGTCAGCCTCTGGGGCATATGCACGCCCCCGGCCCCCCCTCCTCCTCCCACACACACACACACACACACACACACACACACACACATGCACGTGCCCTGCCTGAGTTAGAAATGGTTGGCAGAACCACTGCTCCCAAAACACAGAGTAAAGTTCTAATGACCGTATTCAGGATTCCTCATCACTGAATTACCGCTAATGCAATGATGACGGGAGATCCTGTCACTCCCCCTCCATTAGCGATGACCTCAGTGAAAGTTGGGGAGGGTTAATAGGCCGTACACATGCTGTTCCCACAATGTGCTTAATAAGAACTGATGGCATTGGAGAAGCCTTAGTAAGAAGCAACCTTTGGAAACAAAAACCTGCGATCAATCCAAAAAGCCACTCAGTTAAACTCAGTTTAATATCCTGGAATATATAATATGAAAATCAAAAGGTGGTCTTCTAAAAGACTACTATAACTGTAAATAAAGGTGTGTATTGTTCTGTTCTGCGATGCTGTTCTATGCGATGCTCACATGTGAAGACACACACACACACACAGACACACACATACACAGACAGAGAGAAAGCGATTTGATGTTCGTGCGAGCAATAGGTGAGGATTATCGGGAAAATCCACCGCCCCCTTCATTCTCACAGGGTGAGTATCTGTGGATAATCCCGGGGGCTGACACCAGAGAATGAAGTCAAGAGGAGGTTTTCATTAAAGAGTTAGAGTGGTCGGACAGCGAAAGACTGGCCGTACTGAATGACTGATGGAGCATGTGGATACAGACAAAATAATAAAAACATCAAACAGTATAGCAATATCAACTATTCAGGAGATGGCCAACCCATTACCTTTTGCCAGAAGAGCTTCCCTGTTTCTTTGGAATTATGTTATGCATTTTTAAAGTGTTTCTTGTAGGATATTGGATCATTCTTTGATGGCGAATACCTTTGAGAGAGTTCTTTGATATATTATTTTCGTGAGAGCTGGAAATCAACCTCGCATTCACACTCTCTCTCGCGCTCTGAAAACTCTTCATAACTCTTCATATGTTGTTTCAATCTGACGACTTGGGAAGTCATTGAAGGTGTTAACATCATCATAGCATTTACAAGCCCCTGCAGAATGATAACTTAGTGAATTCCATAAGATGGCTGCCCATGCCGTGATACCACGCTTAATAGTCGGGAACAGACAGTGTGGGCTGAAGAGTTCCTTTGGCTTCCTCTAATAATAAATCCATTCAGGTGTGGGAGTGAAAGAAGAAAAGACAACTCATCCGACCATATCACTCTCTTCGGCTTTTTAGAGGCCCAGGGTTTTTTTGGGGGTTTTTTTGTTCATGCATAAAGGCATATGTTGTTGTACATTGGCTTTTGTTACAAGATATTTCTGAATGGTAGCTGCACATATTGGTATTAGCTCTGTGAGTTTTATGATAGTTGGTCACAATGAATCACAAAGATTACAATACTGTTGTAATTAGAGGCTACCTTTTTCATTCAAGATTTCCATTACTTTGTTTACCTTCTGCATGTTTGCAAATGTAGCATGTGTGGGTGTGGGTGTGTGTGGGTGTGTGTGTGTGTGAGTGTGTGTGTGTGTGTAAGGAGTACAGGAAATTCTGTTACAGCTCTCATGCTTCAGTAAATTCTCATTAGACAGTAATGCCTTTGAGTTTGCACCCCTCAGAGGCTACCCAGGAAGAATCAGTACATGCCTAAACCCAATTACAATGTATGCACAGCTTCACTCTTTTTCTCCCAGTGATTTGCTCAATGGTGAGTCCCTGGCTTATTTAAATATGCATTGATAGATGAAAGTTTAAAGAGCACTGCCCCAAGCAAACCTTTACAAACCCACAGAAAGCATGATGCATGATATAATGGCATAGGATCCACCCCCCCCCCCCCCCCCCCCCAAAAAAAAAAAAAACATTTCCTACTGTTGAAAAGAGGATGTTCTACTGCTGAAAAGTCAAGCATAAAAATGAGCTTCTGGCACATTTCGATGTGTTGGGCTCTCTTAAAACTTTGCCAAGTCAAACTTTCTCATGTGTTATCTGGAAACTTAGTCAGTCAGTGACATCATGGACCGCACTGGAACGACAGCATGGTCGTGATTTGGTAAATGATGTTCTCCACCCTTCTCCTCTTCTCCTGTCACTAAATAATCTCAACCAATGTGGTGGTTTATTCAAATCCAACAGTATCAGGCCTATTAGAACAAATTTGTTTTGCCATCTTGGGGGGGGCGGGGGGGGGGGGGGGGGGGGGGGGGGGTTAGTCTCCACCAGTTTTTATATAACCCACTGAGTCTTCATGACATTTTTCCAGTATGACGGGATACAGCTGTGTGACGGTATGCCTCAAAAACCAGCCACGTCAATTAAGTCGAGGGCTACCACTTTCTCTAATGTCAGCCTCTGCCTTTCCCCAGAAATTAATTACTCTCAGAGTCCCACTAATTCCTCCTGATGTCGTTAACTATGCGAAGACAGGGGTAGGAGCCAGGAAAAGCGCCCAGGTCTCTGTAGCTGAAGGCTCTGGAAATGAATTGTCCTTTTACACTCAGACTCAAGCCAGCAGTGGTGACCTTAAGCTAAGCCAAGAGGGGACTCATGTCTGCCTTTGTATTCTGCCGCCATCCAAGCCATCCGTCAGACTTTAAGGTCACTGTCGATTTCCCAGTCATTCTATTAAAAGACCTAGACACACGCATGTGTGCGTACACACGCGCGCGCACTCACACACACACCCACACACGCACACACACACAAATAAATGGATAGCTAGATAGATAGATAGACAGAGAGAGACAGAGAGAGAGAGAGAGACAGAGAGACAGAGAAAACTCCTTTCACAGAGGCTTGCTGCATACATACAACTTAATATAGAGAACCGGTCGTACAGGCATTTGTGTGTTTACCTATTGCATGGTTAATGTTTTGCATTGGTACGGAAATTCTCGCAGAAACATTCACTTTGATAAATTGTGCATGGGGTTCAGCTTCTTCTGTCAGGTATCTCAGAAACCAAATTTATGAATTTTTGAATTCATTCAGGTTCCAGAACCTTTTCAATCTGACCATATATTTATCTACAAATGTTTAAACATTAAAAAAAAAAGGGGGGGGGGTGAGACAGGGAATATCAGTACCAAAGGAGTTTGTTATTCATGAGCATATTGCAGCTGCTCTGAGATGCTTTACCTGTCTGACAGGATACTCTCAGTAGGGAAAGGAGAAGTGCTCTTTTTAGTATTCAGATCGGGATGGAGTGGGAGGCCTGGCTGCAGATGAGACCAGAATGAGGGATCCCAGAGGGGAAAGCCCATCAAGTCTCACACTGCGATCTTCATTCAACTTACACAGCACGGGAGGGACTCAAACATGGCCCCCACGTCCACTCAAGGAGAGTTATAGAGGCCTGTACTCACGCTGACTCACTTTATTTTTAAAAAAATAAATAAATAAAATAAAAAACGCACAGTGAAAGAAGCAGGAAAAAACAAAAACAAGTTTGCTAACCTCTGTACATGTTCTAAGAAATGAAGGTGCAAAAGACTGGATATGTGGATATGTTGTTGTTCTTACTTTGGGTTCCAATGTTTGGTTTGTTTATTGACTGCAGATCCAAACAGATAATGAAGTGACATTTCTTATGTCATCATGTGAAATATTAGCTGCCTACATGAACCAAAGAAAATATGAGCATACACATGTACACATGCACACATATACACCCACACACACACACACACACACATACAAGCAGTACAGTCTGAAGATGCAAGCATGGATATTTGGAGAATATTCTACAGTCACACAGCTTCATAAAAGTGAGGAGGGAACAAAAGGACGAAAAAAAAAAAAAAACAGGAGCAGTAATTCATCATTCTGAATTTCTCACAGTTTGATCCCCTCTCAAAAAGACAATCAAATAAACACAATTAGAAGGCACATCCTCAAGACAGGGCATTTCATTTCTTTTCTTTTCTTTTCTTTTCTTTTCCTTTTTTTTTTCCAAGCGGTTGTCCACAGCATCCAAATTTCATTTCCCAGTGTAATTGATGGGGGAGGGTGGAGGGAAAAAAAAAAAAAAAAAAAGCCAGACTCTCTCATGCGACGAGACTTGAGCCTAGAAAAAGGGTAAGGGCAGAAATAAGACTAATCAAGTGAAGTTGTGTATTAGTCTAAAATGTGACACGGTATTTGAGGGAGCCATTAGGTGGGAGATTGCTGTGGTGATGTGTGCTAACAGTGACTGCAGAATCGAGGGCGTACAGTGCAGCCGGGCTTAAAGGCTGAGCCCCCTGCTGTCTGTGTGGGGGAGGAAAACCATTATATCCTTAGCCAGTTATCTGTATCGCCTTAGTCAGACACATTCATTTATACAACCACACACATACTCGCAAATTTTTTTTTTTTGCTTGTTATTGACAAAGTTATTCACTATCGCAAAGGGGGGAAGTTTGTTACCAATGTGTTTTTATTTTGTTTTTTTATTTTCTTTCTGTCGTTACTTCCCCTCAAAGTATGTCTGCTGAATTCATATGTGAGGTGTTCTGACTTTAAATAGGATTTAAATGCAAATTTGGTGAAATTTGAAAGGACAGGACTTTAAAGTGACATTGAAGGGAAATGATTGATGGGGTTCATATTGATAGTGAATCTCTCAGTTTATCATTTTGTCAGCTCCTGCTTCAGTTCACTTATAGCATGGTATTATTGTTCAGTGTCTGGATGCAAAAGCAATGGATCAAGAAATAAAATTTTGGTTGTGTAACCTTTGGGTATTATACAAGCAAATACTTCAATACTCCAAAAAGTTGTATTGTCAAAGAACCTGTTTTTCACTCAACGTTGCCGCAAAACATCTACATCAGCTAACATTTGGAAATAAACACATCACATACGTTTATCTCTGCTATACATCCATCTCTCTCTCTCTCTCTCTCTCTCTCTCTCTCTCTCTCTCTTTCCGTCTCTCTCACTCATGTCATACATGTGTATGTCTACGTGTGTGTGTGTGTATGTGTGTGTGAGAGTGTGTCTACCAATACACACAGCACATGATAAGTGGAAACGCGGTATTGTAATATTCACCTGCTAATAATGACTAATTCCAAACCTCCAGTCATTTCATAAATTCCCAATCATTTGTTTGTTTTGTTATTATTCTGTAGTCATACAGTATTCTGTGTAGTATTGATGAATCATAACTATCGAATCTCTAACGCACACAGAATCAAATGTTTCACCTCATAAACAATAGAATTCTGATATTCATTCACAGAGATTATTTTGTTTTTCTTGCCAGTGCACTATGTGAACTTGTTTACATAAATGAAGTAGAACCTCTGAAAGCAAGCTTATCAGTAAATGTGTAACAGAGAATGCTTCATAATATCATTAGAGCCGCAACAACTATAATGACTTTAATTAGAGTCACTAAGTTGTTGTTTTGGTATTCTTGCGGTTTTCTAAGGAGGCAGACAGGCATGAAAGTGTCAGTGGCACCCACTCTCTGCCTGCTCTCTGATGGTTACTGATGCATTTGGACAAATTTAATGACTGTTACTGGAACTTGAGGGTAAATACGTTTTACTGTAGAAGATGGTCGGGGGGGGGGGGGGGGGGGGGGGTTTTTTTTGTTTGTGCTGGTTTTGAGTCTGAATTAGCAAACCAACAATGACGCCCTGCGTATTGAATTGTGGGTACACAATCACATAATGTTGATGGATGTACAGTGAGTGAAAAATACATTTGTTTTGTGTTAAATATCTTAATGTTGTAAATAGCAAACACCTTCATAAAGCAGTATAATATATAGCTTACATCTACAGGGCATTCCTCTGGATGCCACGATCAGCTAGTACTTGTTAGTTCAGTCAGGCAACCAGTTGAATTTGTGGAACAGTTTGTTCTTTGCACACCACAGGCTTCAGACAAACCAAAGTGTCTGTGAGTAGTTTCTGTGTTTCAGGAGCAATCATTGTCTTTAGAGGTGTGAAATGCAGATCTGGGGGAGAAAGTGTGAGCATGTGTGTATATGTGTGTGTGTGTGTGTTTGTGTGTGTGTGTGTGTGTGTGAGAGAGAGAGGGAGAGAGAGAGAGAGGGGGAGGGAAAGAGGGAGGGAGAGAGGGAGGGAGGCAGGAAAAGTAAGAGAGAGACAGAGACAGGAACAGAGAGAGAAACGTACAGACTGTTGTCTGTTGACCTAAAGGTTCTGTGTGAGATTTAGAGTCCAACCAAATAAAGAATAAGCAAGACAAAGGTTTTATCTCCCTGCAGAGAGAGACGTAGAGTCCAACGTTAATCTTATGGTGAAGGATACATTTTCAGTTGTGAAACAGTGCAAGTGAGCTGCCATAATGACTGATGAGAAAGTGGAGATTATCTTTGAACTGTTCAAAAACAAGGAACAGGAATGGGTATTAACAGCTGAAATGTATGTTAAGAATAGTCCTTCTTATACCTAATTAATGTCATGAAAAAAAAAACAGGTTATAATTGGCTGTCGTATTCTTGGCAACAAAGCAACTATAGATGTACAAAACATACATCATCGTTATAATTCCATTAGCTTGAAAGGTTGAAGGTTTTCATCTGCTATTTCATATATTTTCAGTTGTTTTCCTCCTCTTAAACTTTCAACATAGTTTTCTTCTTATTCGTATCCCTTATGGGAGTATCGTGAAGCCGTACACAGAGGAGTAGGCATTCAGGCTTCGAGTGACTCTCTGTGTCTCTGTGGAGGGAGTCTGTGGAGGGACTCTGACTCACAATTATATTCCTTTTGTAACTGAAACACTCAAAGATTTTCAATGAGAATCAAAAACAGCATCCTACGACACATGCAGTCGTAAATTAACAAGGAGAATTTTTCCACACGGCCTGTCTTGTTGTCTGTATTGTTATTGACTGGCACCATTGAAAGTAAAGTTAAGAGGTTGAGAGTGTGAGCATCACTCTTACAGTGATGCGTGTTTTTTAATAATGGCACTGATTTTACGAAACGGCTCTCGGAATCAGATTAGCTACATTCTCTCAGCAGAAGTAATTTCCGGAAGAGATTGGAAACAGTTAATTACTTAGATCTTAGAGGAATGCGTAACTGATTCACTAGACATTATATAAGTGTTGGAAATATCTTAAACACAGTGACAAATGAAAATCTAAATAGATGGTGAAAGAGGGAAGTTAAATCCGGTTTTTTTTTTTTTTTCTGTATATATGAGTGAAGAATCTCATGAAGTCTCTGATCTCTTATCTCACCTGATAAATTATCAAATAGTCGGCTTTGAAGCTCAAGTTGCGATTGGTGATTCCTCTCGAAATTTTATGTCATGACATCAAAAGGCAATAGTGCATCAGCTATATCTTTTAGGAGTCAAATGGGCGGGGCCAGAGATTGAGCATAAGGTTACTCGTGATAGATCATACTGCTTGGATTGATGGAGGGATTCCCTTGGCTGGGTAGCTAGCCAGCTTTTGATGTGTCTGCTGTTGCCTGAGGTCCTCCCTTAAGCTGCCTCTCCATGCAAATGTACTCCCCGCGATCTCTCTGCAACCATGGCAGCACAGATGAAACCCATTCACAGGGGAATATAAGATCTAATGAAAGCCATTCCTCTCTCTGATGATTGTTCAAATGTCATTGACTTCTCTTTAGAAATATCCCTGATGACATTAGCAGGAGAGAGAGAGAGAGAGAGAGAGAGAGAGAGAGAGAGAGAGAGAGAGAGAGATGGGTGGAAGAAAGAGAGAGAGAATGTTTGCTTAATCAGGGTGGGGTGTATCAGCAGTCACACTGGGTCACTACAGGGTGGCAGTGGATCAGATCCTCACACTTCACTGAGAAATGGGATTAGATTTGAATTTGACTGCACAGATTCTCATCGGACCACTGCCCTTTTTACGCCTGTTAGTCACTACGGGAATGGACAAAGTGATACAGCTCTCTTGTTACATGCAAGCTTTAAATTGAATGGAAAAAAACCTTACCACTCATCACAAGAGCATTTGTAAATTGAAGAGTAAATAAGCATGCATTAAAAAAAAATTTAAAAAAAAAAATGTAAACAACACACGCTCAGAGTACTATCTCACAATACAATCTTTGTGAAGGTCATGATTTCTAACCTAAAATGGATGCAATTGTTTCATAATTCCACCGATAAAACATTCGTCAACAGCATTTCTCCCATTTGTTGGGATCTGTTGTTTCCTACTCAGCAACCTAATGGTTCTTTGGCAAAGTGTTTGTTGACAGCTTGTGTTGTGAGTAAGTCCTTAGAGTGGTGCACATGAAAATCAGTAATTGTTTTCCTCTTTCTTTAGAGCTCAGGGTATGAAAGATTGTACACCATGTGCAAACACACTTTGTTATTTACACAGTCAAATTTTCAAAGTCCTTTTTCTCAGAAGTTGTAAGGACTTTTCTTTTTTCCGTAATGCAGAATCATTCTTTGACCACCTGTGCTCGGATCAGCCCTTCTCTCGGTTGTGCAACTGTTGTCTAAAACTTACTCGCCCAAATCCGAATCTCTGCCCACAAACTACAGTTAGGAATCATAGCTCTGCTAAATACCAGTAAGCACATTCCCAAGGGGTACACCTGGTACACGGCCTTTCACAGATGGAGACAGGATTTGTTTGTTTGTTTGTTTGTTTGTTTGTTTGTTTGTTTGTTTGTTTGTTGTCATTTTGTGAAATCTGACAAATTCTAAAAAGCCTATTTTTTATGTCCATAAATAATGAACAAACATGTGAAGGAGATGCATGCAGTGAGTCTAGCTTATTGATCTGATTAACTTGACTTATTAATATGTCAGAGCTGACATTTCATTGGCCACTGAGATCATAACATTCATAGAGATTACCTTGGTGAAATTTGATTAAAAGAGCTTATGCTGAGTTTTTGAATATTAAATCAGGAATCAATAATATAATATCCATAGGGTGTATGTATGTACACACACACACACACACACACACACACAAATATATATTTAATCATATTACATTTGAGAGCTATGGATGTATGCATGTGTCTTTCATTCTGAGCTCCCTGATCACATCTCTTAAGATGAATGGAGTGCTTTCATCTGTCATTTGCTACCGAAATTTAATTTGGGCAGTATGTGTATTTCCATTGACTGGTTGTGCTTGTTCTTTTTGAATTGCTGTAATACATGAGAAAGAAACAGATTTCTTTTACGATAATTTTGTCTTTAAAAAAAAAAAGATATTCCTCTTTTATCGTCTGCTTTTTCTTTATTATCAAATAAGTTGAAATCATCTCTTATGTTTGTTACTCTTAATGGTAATTTGTTTATGTGTATTATGTTGAAGAATTTAGAGTTGAGTGGAGAATCAGTTTTACTTTGAACTATGCATTTGTGGGTTTTATCAGTGTAACTAAAACAACGACAGTAGTCCTCTACCACCTTGATGAGTGCTCCTCAGCAGCATATACTCTGTAGCTTAAGGGAACAAACATGCCAGCATTAACAGCTATGTTTTGTTGGTTCTCACTAACCTCTTCTCAAGCTCAAGTACAACTAAACAGTTTTGTTCTTCAAGAGAACTTCCCTCCTTTGCCTGCAGGTTTGAACTCCGTAGGCTCCGATGCTCTGACCATTCCGGATTGATTTCCAGTAAGACTCAAGTGTCCAGGGTTTTCCGGACTGCTCATCCTCTTTTATTGCGCTCTAATCTCCGGGGTAGAGATGTCTGCTTGTTCAGCGATGCCTCTAAGACAGTGACAGCCAAAGCCGATGCCTCCTAGACAGTCGGTGTTGTCGAAACAAACTTCAAGTGGCTAACTTCAATTTTACCTGTCATGCAGGGGGGTGTTTTTTTTTCTTTTCACTTAAATAGGTTTCTCACAAATCAATTTCTCTTCTCCCTGCCGAAGGTAAGAATTGGCACTTTTTTTTTCGTACAGCTAAAACACCACGCGTAAGACATTTTGTGTTCTAGTGAGAAATACAAATTTGTCAGGAAGAATACAGTCTCTGTAATGGTCCTAATGCTCAGGACAGAGCCAACTGCATGTACAAAGACAGAGTAAGACACAGATGGTAAACCGGCCCTTTGACCCGTGTGGCGGTGAACCAATCCCAGAGGCCAGACCAGCTCCAGGACTGCTTTCTGATTTGTCAGACCGCGTGAAATGCTCCCAGTGGGTACTTGCCCGCCGGCAGACCTGGCTCAGGCACACACAATTATCACACGGGTCAAAGTTTTAATTCACTCTGAGCCATAGTTACTATTCCATGCTTCACACAGAGATCAGGACCTGGAATAATGAGATTTTCTTTAGCAGGTGATTACAGGGACCAATCAGCCAGAGAGGTTTCAGATTTTTATAGGGGTGCCAAATCCCCCCTCAGTTAAGTGTGCCTCCAAGGTGCTATTTTTGGACTTTTCAATTTTCTGACTTCTTTTCCTTTTTTTTTTTTGTGCTCAGCTATTTCCTGTCCTTCAGATACACCAACTCTGATCTGGATGAGTGGCAGCCTGCCAATGAATTAAGGTCAGTCTCAATCACAGATGCCCGATATCCGCTTTTTTCTTTCTTTTTTTTTCCCCCCATCGACTTCAATACCCCCCGACCCTTCCACCCCCCACCACCCCAAAACTCAAATACCATTATTCACAGCAGATTTGTTTATGTTGAACTAACGACCAGTTACATGTTGCATCATTCTTTTATGCTCTGTTTGTCCTTTTTAGGATTGAAGGGGGGGGGGGTTGCTTTGTGCACGGAGACACAGCTCCAGACAGCTCAATGGAGATGACGGCTATGACAGCTCCTCTCAGGGCAGTGTCGGCCAATTCATCATCCAGTCTGAGAGCATGATGTACAGCCCTGTCCCCCTGCCTCCCTCGCGGCTTCTCTCACATCTCTTACTGAGGCACGAGTAGCTCCTGTCTGCAACAACCCCCCCCCCCCCCCCCCCCCCCCCCCCCATTCATGGAGACTGAGTTTGACTGCCACACACTGATCTCCTATTGTCTGGATGAAAACTACACTCAGCATAGTATCCTTCTGTAGCTGTAGAATATCAGAGGTCAAACTACAAGAGTCCCTTCACAAGCCAGCCAATTGCTTCCTTCCACAGTCAGCCAGGTCTGAACAACGATGATGAATGACAGCCCCTGGATTGCAAACAGTGTTTAGAAATACAGCTGGTGTTTCGTTGAAGCCGAGATATGTGAAGATGTGTGTCTCTGTCAGACATAGCACTTGTTTACAACAGAATGTGCACCCTTTGTGTTACCATGTGGTGTACAATGACAAATAAGATTAAGTCTGAGCCATTAGAACATTTCTTTTCCACCGTGATACACCTCTTTTTCTTGTCCCTCTTCTTCTCATTTTTCTTTTCTTTTCTTTCCTTTTTTCTTTTGTTCTTTTCTTTTCCTCTCCTTTCTTTTCTTAAAGAAACGCTTGAGAACATGAATTTCTATTTGGCTCCTATTTAATTATTGGAGTCCTGGTTATTATTTTAGGATATTATGAAGATGAGAGACAGAATTATCCCGAGATCCCATGAGTCAAGAGAGGTATAAAAGGCTTATTGGTGTACAGTTAACATTATTGCCAATTATTTAGCACTTATTTTATTTAGTACAATATGCATTATTTTTGTCCTTTATGTCCATTACTACACTATGATAGCCTACTCATTCATTCATTCATTCATTCATTCATTTAATTATCTATCTATCTATCTGTCTATCTATCTATCTGTCTGTCTGTCTGTCTGTCTATATACCTATCTACTTGTTTGTTTGTTTGTGTGTTTGTACTGTATGTAATGAACAGATAAGCGACATTTTCAATTTAGAAGCAATTTAGATTCCAAATGATGTTTTTTGTTCTATTCTTAGTAAATGAAACGACATAGTCAATAGAACTACTTTCTCTGTTGCAGCGTAATACACCCATGAAGAATTTTTCTATTGTTCTCCTCCAGATTCTCTGGGAATTAAAATTAGTCTGTAGACCTGCTAAGATAATTATTTTTCTTTAATTTCCTGAAGCAATAAATCTTCACTTGATTTACACAGCGACGGTCAAACATATAGAAACACGCACACCCATGGCCCCTGGGGACCCGGGGGAACAGCCAGCCAAGCCCAGATGGGACCCTGTATCGTGTGGGACTGGGGAAGACTGGGAAATGAGAGGAAGTAATAACTGCTCCCTCATTTGAATTCTGTGTTCCTCAGGGGAATGTTTCTCTGGTGTTCTCCAGCTGCCTTACGTACAACCTGCTCCCAGACAAGACACGGCTTTGTTCTCCCTATCAACAAGCTGACCCCTCGCACCCCAAAACATGCCCCTCAGAGATCTAAGCATTCCCTCCAGTCCAAAAAAAAAAGAAAAATATATATATTTATTTCAAATGTAAGTCTTTACCAAGATCTTGATTTCCAGTTTTTGTTTTTTTTGCTTTTTTTTTGGAAGATCCTAATGTGGTCCTTCACAATCATTCAAGTGCGATAAGATTAGGTTTGCAGACTAAAACTGTTTCCTTGGCAACTGCTCCCTGACAGAAGATGACAAGTTATGAGCAGGTGTGGTGTGATAAAGGACAATAATTAAAGTTATTCCTCAGCATGGATCCTCACACGCTCTTTAACTATTTCAAAGCCAAAGAACAAAGAGACAGGGGCGGGCAGGGTTTACAAAGCTGCGAGAATCAAATTAGTCACATCTTATACGCCTCTGTGTGTCCAATAATGAACGGTTGTTAAGCTTTCAGTTGTCTCAACATATTCCCTTGCTTTACAACCCAGGGCATATGTATCTGTGTTTGTGGTTTTGTGTTTTTGTGTGTTTGTGTGTGTGTGTGTGTGTGTGTGTGTGTGTGCGCGCGTGTGTTGGAGGACTCTATATTGATTCTCTTAAATGAACATTAATGCAATATAGCTGAAAAACTGAAGTGGACAATTTTAGAGATCAGCATTATAAAAATGTATTACCATCAAAAATGTTCTGTTTTTCAAAATTAAAATAAAATTAAGCGCTAGCTGTTTAGTACACAGAACACAACGCACAGTGAGCAACCAACAGAACCAGCTGGAGCTAATACTAGTCTTATTTATATCCTGATTTTCCTTTAACTCCAGGTTCATTTCAGGCAATCTGAAACACCCTGACAATGATGCTCCTCACTGAAAAACAGCCACTGTGATGGTTGCGTTCTGTAAGCTAGGACAGACAAAATCACACCCACTAAACCTCCAACCGTCTTACTTATTGGGTTATTTCGATGTCCTTTTGTCTCAGCTTTGCTAGCGTACTGATAGAGGTGTTGGGTGACTGTCTGGTTAATTAACTTGTAAAGGAAACTTAGGCCCACTGTGCTCTCCCAAAGCCTCCTGTTGAATAAGTTCTTCATAACTTCCCTTGACAAGACATTAATCATGTTTGGAGCAAAGTCCTTTCATTTCTTCAGCCTGGTATTGAATTTGATCTCACTAGATAAATAAATAATTGAAACTGGAGCATCCCCCTCCCACTGGACCGCGTGATTATCTGCTAAAGAGTAAATCTAATGAGAGGATTTGGCACTGCTGGGTCCCTCTTACTTTTGCTTTAAAGGGCTCCCGTAAGCCTTGTTTTAAATATACTTGAATGGTTCATCCTATCAAATCTGTTAAACAGCACCCTCATAACGGCAGAAAGTCTAACATATATATTAGGAAGATACATAAACACACATGTGTGTGTGTGTGTGTGTGTGTGTGTGTGTGTGTGTGTGTATAAGATATATACGTATATGCATCTTTTTCTAATGCTTTAGGCCACTAGTTAAATTTTTTACGGTCTTTAATCACATCTTTCCCGTTTTGAAAATGGTTTGAAAGTGGAGTCTACAGGATGAAGCTATATTAGAAGCTATATTATTTGTTTAATAAAGTTTCCCAAAGTAAAGTTCAGCTCAATATCCTCACACAGGGGAAATATTGTCTCATTACTGACTTGAGTTGGAGAAGGAAAAAACAGCAATAAAAGTGATTTTAACCAAGGCATACGAGAAAATGAAAACCACCAAATGACACTCCCTGCCAGTAATTGATCTGCCCCAGTCATCTCATGTTGTCTCTTCCTTGGAGAAACATAAGAGGAAATGAGTGAGCGGATGAAGACTTTGGAGTAAGAAAAAATCTTGCTTTACTGATTTCTCCCTCTAAATGGTTTGTCCAATTTCTCCCTTTCCTCTCTGCATTTTATCTTGATTTTTCATTAGGGTTAAATATGAGCTGAGAGAGGCGTGTGTTATATTTTAAGATACTGCAGAAGAGACTGTGCTATGAAGTGCCTGAGTGCATCCACTGTCATGTCACCACCCTACTGCTGTGACTAAACTGTATGTCTCTGCACCTGACAAAACCCTGAAAAACTCTAACAAATGTGTAGAGGGTTTTTTTTTTTTTTCTGACCATTCATCATTCGAAACATTCATCATTCAGAACACCCTTGTGTTTTATTTTGTGTAATTGCTTGTATTTGATCTGAATAACCTCAAGAAAGGGAATATAGAATTGTTTGGGTTTTTTTTTTTTTTCCTCCCAAGGGGGTTGGAAAGAGTTCAGACATATTGGCATTTCAATGCATTTGTGTCATTTCATGCGGTCTGCCTTTTTCCTTTTAGAGAGAAAGAGAGAGAGAGCGAGAAAGAGAGAAAATGAAGGAATTTGAAAAGCAACAAAATCCATTCAACTAAAATACGGATCTAGTTGATGATTTAGACATTTTTGCATATCAATGTTCATACCTAAGATTGAAATCCATTTTTGGGTTTTATGCATAGCTCTTTGATGGTTTCCCATTACGGTTATGTCGCGTTAAGGTCAAATGAAAATGCCATTGCTCACTGGCTTGAGCCGTTTGCTGACAGCTCCAAGCCTCCTCATACAAGGTAAGATGTCCTCTCTTAGTTTAACCTCACTGGAAGCCAAGACAGCACAGCAACAGGGGAAAATCTCAGAGGTTTTAACACCTGTGGTATTTGCTTATTTCAGTCAACAATATGAGCTCGTACAGACCAAACAGGCTGTGGTTTGAAGCACATTTTTTTATGTAAGACTTTGATTGAAGTCTGTGATTATACTGAATGTGTCATAAGCTGGCACAGCAGTGAATTAGCAGAATGTAACTGTCTGTATTGTTTTATGAACCTATTCACCAACTAATTAAAATGGTTAACAAAGACTCAAGATTCCATGTTGAGCAACTGAACGCAGTCATGACTGTTTATACAAAGTCATATGAATTCTCAGGTCTCTCATAACACATTATAAAGTAGGTTGTAAGTGCCAGGTACATGCTGATTTGAAATTAATAATGGATTAGGAAGTTGCATGCAATCTCTACTTTGCGAACTACTTTGCACTTGTACGATATTAAGCTGGTACAGTCAGTTTTCAAAAAAGTCCACAATTATCTCACAGTTTTGTTTCTATTAAATTAACTGAATTAGCTCAAAACAATGACATACAATGATGTCCAGGCATGGCATAAGGCCCAATGAAATATAAATACATCTATACATGGACTTTTATCTGTTTCTTAACAGTGAACAGCTGGTACTGGCAGACATTTAAAAAAAAAAAAAGGATATTAGGAATATAAGTAATCTCAGCAATATAACCAATGTAAACACAGAGGAGAATTTATTGTTGTTGTTTATGTCTTTTTTACTATGTCAAGAATTAAAACAGAACAGATGGACTGAGATGAAAAGGATTAAATCGCGCGAAGACAAACGTCCAAATATTCCCAACCGCCAGGCACAACTGGATAATATCAAAGTTCCCAAAGATTTACTTACATAGGACGTCGACGAACACAAAACCCAGTACATCAAACTTCCTTTACTAGAAGTAAAGTTTAATCATTTTTAGGTAAATTTATAAACCTACACTTTTTCTAAAATGTGGTCGAGTTGCACCTCCTAGGTTTTTCATCAAAAAGAATCTTTATCTTTCATTTTCATGAATGATTCTGTGTTTCCCCAAAGACCTGACTACAAACACTTCAAAGTTGTCTTGACAAAAAGGCTCCCCTCAGTGCACATGCCTTTCGCTTTGTACAAGTATTTCACTATGTAGTCAGCTTGTTAATTCAGCTTCATAGACTATGCATGTTGTGGACTGTAGACATCAGATGCCCCTACCACTGTCCCTGACCAGGGCACTCTTAAACTGGCATGGGTCCACTACAGGGTGGTTACCCACTGTTCCTAAGTCGTTCAGATAAATGAAATGCAGAGGACATATTTCCCGGTGAGGATCAATAAAGAGTAATTTAACTTATATGGATAGGGAGCTTGCTTGTGTATTAATGGCTTTTCATTACGTGTGCTATATATTTTTAAGAGTGTTGTTGTTTTGTAATTGTTGTGACAGTAACTTTAGTAACTTTTTTTTTATATATATAAAGATTTTTGCTTTTGCAAACTCAGATAAACCAGGCCACATTTATGTAAAATGGGCGGATTTAGCTATTTCTAGATTACATATCATTAAATAAGCTTCCCACCGTTAATCAGTTGCCTCCTGCAACAAGCACAGAATAATTCATGAGTAATCTAATGCATAAATAAAACCCTAAGAAAAATTTCCAAAAACATCATTCAACAATGCCCCCTCAAAAAATATATGATTCCTGATGTCCCTGGCCTGTTTCTGACTCTCCTGTAGCAATTTTTCCCCTTGGGAAGTTAGTGAGCACACTTCAAATAGATGCCACCCATACACTTGACTCATGCTGTCTTTACAGGGAAAAGAAACAATGTGAGCTTCAGCACAGCAATGTCACACAGCTGGGGGAAAAAAAAAAAAAAAAGAACCAAGGTTAAGAGTGGAAGCTTTCAACGGTTTCACCTGCGTTTCCGTGGGAACGCTTTTTTTTTTTTTCTTAATCAACAAGTACAATGGTTCTTTTTACCTTAGCGCTGTGTCCCTGATTGCTTTTGTTGCATGGCAGCACGATCTTCTGCTTGGCCCCAAGTTCACATCTGCTATCTCCTTATAGCACTGGAAACTGTGGGGTTACATTCAAAGCCTCACGAAAAGAATATGAGAGCTATGAGAAACAGATATTCTCATGATTCACTGACTTCCCACTGTAAACTTTGGCACACAGCCACAGCTAGGGATTCGTATGCCAAATATTGGGTCTGGTATGAAAAATATGAGTCCCAGATTAAGTGCTTTTCTGAAACCCATTTTTTTAATGTCGTTTTGCAAATATGTGAGACCTACGTCCTCTTTTGTTAGTTCTTGTCTTATGTTGATAGATATTGAATTGACTGGGATTACTTATGTTTTCGGAGGGGTGGGGGGTGGGGGGGCTGTTTGCCAAAAGGTCATCAACTTTTCACAGGCAATAAAAACTGAAGATCTGTTTACGAGCTGGACTTGATGACAGTTGATCCTGTAAGGTCTGGTCAGAAAGAGTCAATGCTGAGGTTTCAGCTAGCGGGGCTAGTCCTCAACAAGGTTATCTATGTCTATTTGTCCATGGTAATTATCAGCTAATGGTCTATGGTCTACTGCATGAAGATGGCCTGCTCTGGAAATGAAACAGGACGAGAAAAGAACCCGAGAAGAGGAAACAGGCGGTTGGTCCAGTCACCAGCTAATCAGATCATAAAGACGGTTGTCTTTTTTGCGTTATCTGGCATTTCAGATATTGTGGTCTGACGTTGGAACCCAGTGATGTGGGAAATGCATTAACCCTGATCTTACCGGCCTAGTCAGAGAACTTCTCCCGTGAGACAGTGACGCTGCCTCCTGCCAATGTTATTTCCCGGACAGATTGCACACTTATTGCATTTTGACCTGTTTCACGGCCCGGTATTGATTTTTGAAGCATTACTGCAATATGTGGATGAAGGGGCTTCACCGAGTGAGAGCTGTTATAAGCTTTTTTTTTTCTTCTTCTTCTTCTTCTTCTTCTTCTTCTTTCCCCACTTCTTCAGGCTTTGTTGTTTTTGTCTTCTTTGGGCGATACAACACATTTCTCTGAGATAGTCTCTTTCGAAATGTTGTCTCACAACATGGCTTTCTTTTCGACCGAAAGGAATCGGACATTAATCAGATTTTAAAAATAAATAAATAAAAAAACGATTCTCATTTCGATCGCACATGACTAGTCCCCCTCTCTCTGATTTCAGGGCACCGTCACTTTTAACTTGTTGCCTACTTGTTGAAGGTGGAAGCTTAGCCTGGCAGCCCCACGATCAGTCTCTTCCATGCCCTCTGTTCCTTTCCTCTCCCCTCTCATTTTCATTGTCACAGAGTGGTGGCTAGACACAGGAGGTAGAGACGGTGGTAATGTCTCTGTGGTACATTAGGGGAACTTTAGCATGTATAATTGATTTGGCTCTCCTAATCACCAGCTCCACTTGGCACAAGCCTTCACTGTAACATGAGATAAAGAGATAAAGTGCTAGGCTGAGATTACAGTCTTTTTTTTTTTTTTCCTTTGATGATATTTTAGTTCAAATTTGGCCATTATCAGTTACTAATCATTAGACGATCTGATGTGCCCCTGTTGGTGCCTTTTCTATCCAACTGAAATAGAAAAACAGAAGCATTCTGTGTGTGTGTGTGTGTGTGTGTGTGTGTGTGTGTGTGTGTGTGTGTGTGTGTGTGTGTGTGTTCATGACTGTGATGTGTGACTATATATATTTATATGTCACACTTATATATATATCATGTTCATGCACACCCACACACACACAAACGTGTATAAAATATTTCTATCTATAAATTCTATCTATAGATATTAATCAGCTTCTTTATTTGGCTACGCCGCGTTATCCTGAACATGTATCTAAGAATACCCTTGTCATATTTTGCTTTCTCATAGACTGACTGGCTTGGTGCCTGCCAGTGACAGATACAAACTCTTTCGGAAATGAAATTCATGTCAGAATATTGAATTGTCTGGGCAAAGCAGATATTCTTGGTGCTAACTAAATGATTACATTTCCGCATTGGACAGTGGGGCAGTCGGAGGAGGTTGGAGGAGGTTGAGGAGAAGGAGGAGCAGGGCCGAGTGGGCGAGGCCATACGCACCTCTGTGATGTAAGAGCCTATGACATCACCTCTCCAGCTGGTCCGATGAAATGCTGAAAGCACGCTGAGTCACAGAGAAGACAGATCAATACCCAGATGATAAGCCTTTCGATTGAAATGTAAAGGGATATTTTCACTCGGATCAAGGCCTTAAACCCGTTTTTTACTCTTGGACCTTCAAAAACTGGCATGGCAGTATCATAAAGGTATACTGATATATGAGACATATCACAACGTGTATTATCTGTCCCGTAGTCAATCTGTGTCCAAGTTATGCCCCCCAAACACATACATTAGATTTGACTCACGACTGACTCAGACTCTATCCGTCACAATCTCGATTCAAACCAGACACACTCTTTGTTTTCCGAGTGTGATTCATTCACCCGCACATTCACTAAGATTACACGTTAAATCGACAAACACTTAGCAGCGATTTGAATATGATGGGTCACGGTTCCCTTTCAAACGTTTTCCTCTTAATTGAACCAAAGGAAAGTGATGTCTTTGCACGTCAATGGTCAAGGTTATCTTTTCTCCCTCTCCATCTGAAAAGCGCTAAGAAATCTTGGCTTCTTTTATTCCTCAGAAAGAACAGGGGGAAAAAAATTATCACAGTATTTGCTTGCCAATTTAAAAGCAGTTTCATTAGTAAGATCTAAACAGGTCAGCTCAAAACTTAAAAAGGTGAATATTGCAGATTTGCTCTGTGAAAGGCTGGCTTCAGGATGATGTTGACAAATGCAGATGTAGATGGAGAGATTAGAGTGAAGGTGTGAATAAATGAGGAAAAGAAGCCGTGACAGGGAAGATAGATATGACTTCTAGTTTTGGAGAACTCAGGATAATTGGGATGAGGAGAGATAGGATATTACAAAAAAAAAAAGACCAAGGAGGAAGAATCCAAAAATAGCGATACATACCTAGAATTGAACTGACTGACGTTTTACCATCAATAACATTTGCAATGAACTCACAAACATCCAATTACTCATGTATTCGAGTAGGGTATTTAAGTGTAAATCTCTTCTGGCTAACATATTAGCCAAAAACAATTGTATACCTACCCAGTTTGGGTTCAGGTAAGACGTACTGATATTCATTTCAAGCAAACAGGATTTGCCTTTGAATTGAAAAAAAAAAGTAGACATTTGTCTTGTAAGAAAACAAAAATAGAAACAAATTGTAAATGACTGTAAATTCTTACACAGAAATGTTTCATGTAACCATGATAAGCTCCTTGAATGTTTTATCCAAGAACCTGCGCGTATCTGGCCTCACCGTCTCTCTTGCCGCATTAAAAAAGCTTTCAGCTCAGGCAGGTAAGGGAAGGATTACAGAATGCCTGCATGTTGTTTTGGAGTATGGGGAAGGGAGAAGCAATTGTATTCTGTTTCTATGTAATACATTTGGACATTCTGTGACTTTCAATTAACTCAAATGAAACATGTTTCAGTTTCCATTCTGATCTTCGGTTCTGATCTTCAATTAGAACAAACTCATATTCGAGAATTGAAAAAAAAAAAAAAAAAAAACCCTGAAACTCTGTACCGAATTGAACCCCCTACTTTAATATGCTGCGAAGTTGTGAGTCTAAATGCTTGTTTAAATAGGTTGAACTCTGGTCACTTATTAAAACAAGCTTCCAGTGAATGAACAGCATGGAGTGTAGATAGTAGATACATCATCTTTGCCTACCTTGAGTTGCTTTGGCAGTGAAAGATTAATGAACTTCACATAGTGACATGTCTCTGACACATGGGTGGGGCACGTAACTGGAAATAAAAATAATTACACATCACAAATGGACTCATTATCTCATCCAGTTCCTAATACACTCAACACAATTCATTATTTCTGTTTTCTGTAGCTGCACATCAACCTTAGCAGACAAGGTTGCCCTTTGTATGGTTCTCTACAGACAAGGAGTCTTATAGATTCAGCTCATCCATACCATTTGTTCAGATTCTGACAAGGCTCTTCCCACCCCAATACAATCTAGCCTCATTAACATTTTAGGTGACGAATCTGCCTTGGCCCTAATCAAAAATTCATGAGTAAGGCTTATGGCCATATTAACATTTTACGTCCAATAAATTATACTACATTGTGTGTGTGTGTGTGTGTGTGTGTGTGTGTGTGTGTGTGTGTGTGTGCATGTGCATGCGTACGTGCGTATGTGTGTGTGTGTGTGTATGCGTGTGCGTGTGCATGTGCGCACATGGGTACGTGCGTACGTGCATACGTGCGCATGTGTGCATGAGTGTGCATGTGTGTATGTGTGTGTGTGTGTGTGTGTGTGTGTGTGTGTGTGAATCTGTCTATAGGTTTCTTAGCACACTAAAGAATGTACATTCCTCATATTGTATGACCATCTTAGCCATCTGTTCAATGTCCCTTTTGTATATGAAAATGTTATTTCTGAATATGTCTCTGCTTCTGCGATGCTCTCATACAATAAGACAACATTTGTTCTGTAATACTTTCATTTAAAAATGCAATGGTGTGTAAACAATCAACCAACAAAGGTTGTTTAGAGTGTGAAACTAATTAGATCCAACTTTGCTCTTGCTAACAGAACACTGAGACAGTTGCTCTGTGTCCTAATTTAAGCACTCAGATGAATCACCCATCCAGCACAATGTCAGTGAGGAGCCCACGGCCCTAAAACAGTGGGTCACAGACTGGCCTTTGTTCTCCTCCAGAGATACTGTCCATTACCTCTCCACAGACAGCATCAGTGGGCTTACCTCACCACCTATATTTCCCACACGGCTTGCTGAGAGGGGGCGGGCTGGTGAGAGAGAAGAGGATCTTCACATAAACAACTGAGATTAAAAAGGAGAGAGAGAAAGAGAGTGAGAGAGTGAGAGGGAGAGAGAGAGAGAGAGGGAGAGAGAGAGAGAGAGAGAGGGAGAGTGAGAGAGGGAGTTTTGCGCCAGGAACAAAAAGACACGTTGAAGCCATTGTGGGAGCAGACTATTTATTTATTTTTTTTATTTTTTTTGGGCACAGACTGATGCCACAGAAGTGTGTGAGCACCGTCAGCTTGCGGGCCAATCTGTGGCGAATGTCCTGGCAGAGGAAGTGTGCTGTCGGCTGGGGCGGAGCAGCTTCTCATGATGACTCAGCCTGTGTCAGGACACCAGCATTATGCCACACTGACTATAGAGTCTTGATCACACCATCCAATTACACAGAAATTCAACAAGATGTCCAAGTCACTGCTCTGTAGTGTCACGCTGTCAGGACAGGTGGGGGCAGAGGGCCTTCACTCGATGCCAAGCATTACACTGAGTTTAAGACACTAAAGAAACACTTATGGCATTTAGCTTGACCTGCAAAAAGTTTCATTCTAAGCGTGACAGGTGTTACACTAAAGCACCTAGTCTGAATCATCTGATCTTTGGTTCTGAACAACTGTGATCTTGCAGAGTCTCAACTGAGTGATGCATTAGTGACAAACAGATTCTCTTATTTTGCACAAAGTGAAGTTATTAAAGTTAAAATTAAAGAGTTATAAAGAACAACCTTAGCATCTTACAGTGTCTTATGTACATCTTTAAATCTGCTGTAAATAGGTTGGGACAGCAACAAACACCTTCTCTGTAGTTCCAAAGAAGCATTGAGCACTGTGTAAGAGGGCTCCAATCTGAAATGGTTTGGTTTTGAACAAAATTTAAGGGCGGAGAGAATGAAGTAGAGGAGGAGGAGGAGGAAGAAGAAGAAGAAGAAGAAGAAGAAGAAGAAGATGAAGAAGAAATATTACAACTTACCGTAGACAAGTTAGGGTTCAGATCTCAGGGGATGCAGGTGTTTCTGTGGTGCCCACATCTTTCAAAACATAAGCCCGTTTTTAATAAGCAAGATTCCACAGCATATTCACAACAGAGTTACAATCGACAATAATGAATCATATTGCATAAACAGAAATAAAATTGAGTCACATTTTGAAATCTGATTTGTATAATCATTCAGTTTAAATGTGAACAGTCTGCCGTTGGCTATCCTTAAAGTGAGGAGACGTTATTCAAGAACCTTTATGCAACGCTGTTAGTTAGGATACAGAAAAACAGTCGATCAATAATTTGGACGCTATCGGCTGGCGTGCTCAAAATTATTCCAACGATAACGTAACACTGAGGCCAAGTCAAAAACGTGATTAATAATTCGATATGCAACGTTTCATGTAGCTACACTGCCCTCTGTTGGTAAGCGAGTAGAAGCGTAAAATTTCGGATAAAGGCTCCCGCATAGTGCAACAGTTTAAATCAGCACGCCCACAAGCCTGTGATTGCTTTCAGCGACTAGTGCAGAAACCCTAGTTAGCTGTTGTAGAACAGCTCTTCAGACCATATCAGATCCACAAAAATGCCGTATGTTCTTTAGAAAAAATCAAATTGCTGGTGTCTTTTTTCGCAGTAAAGAAACGCGAGAAGATATGTCTGAATACTTCAAAAACAGAAATCGCATATATCAGTTTTACATCGTCCAAAAAGGGTTTATTATATCTGACAATTACTGGTGACTGTCAAAATGAATATAACACCAACAAACGCCTTAATAAATGGCTGGACCTTTAGCATAATCTAAGATATTGATTCCATAAGTATCTGGAGCTCAGTGGGAGTGATGCAACACCATTCTTCCATGAGAAATTCCATCGTTGCTGTTTTATTGATGATAGTGGTAAACAGTCTCTCTGGGCCTGCTTCGTGCTGTAGCACCTGAGATACACACTTATGTAATTGTTCACTGGGTTGTCTGAATCTAATGAGCTGAGAAAGCATCGCATGTGCTCATCAAACTATTCGGTTACTACTTTTACAATGTGGATTGAGGCATCCTTCTGGAATGGAACCACTCGCATCAGAATTGAACTGCTTTGAACACCATATGAACAGAACGATCAAGGTGAGAATGGCTTTGTATTTGCTGGCATTTAACTCGTCCTCTAAGTGTCAAGAGAGGTTTGTCAATTAAAAGCCAAGTTGATTAAATGCACCACGCTACCTTCAACACGATAAACAAGAATGTGCCGTATATTCGCAAGCAGACATACATTCAACCACTGGCTGAGAATAGGTTGCAGGATGACTCATGCAACCACCTGACTTTTTTCCATTGCTCAGTGGACCACCGTCTGTGTTCGTCACATCACTCACAAACATACATTCTTCAGGGTACTCAGGTTACATAAAAAAGTTTATTCACTGCGGCCTGAATATAATATGCCTCTATGTGAAGTTTTCACTCAACTGTACTTGATTAAATTGCCTTGTTCATGTCTTAGACTGATATTTGTAGCGCACAGACTTAACGTTGCTAATTGTATTTGCCTTGCATTTTAAATCAGCGCATAGACAATACAGACAAAAGCCGGCGAGTTTAGCAGAAGTTTCTGTCAACAGTGGTCCAAAAATCACCCCTCTTTCCAAGTCACGGACATCTCGTGCTCTGTCTGTGGTTGTCAAAATAATTGGTAACTGTGTCTGCCCAGTATTCTTACATATGATCGAGGAATGCTAGGATATCAACTGCGTAATAAACTCTGGAGCCACATCTGTGTAGAAACATCAGCTTTCAGTACACTTTTACGTATCTCCCATTTACTTCATAAAAGCCTCTCCTTTCTTTTGACAGTCATCTGTATGTGTATGGATGTATATTGATAGTCTAGGAATGAGATTTCTGTCCAGTCTTATCCAGTTTGGATGGACAGCTGATAGTCCCATCTGGGAGACTTCCTCTTTCTGCCATCCATGAAAATGAATTTTCTGCCAAAACCAAGCAGTCCACTGAAAGCAGACTTCAAACACTTATATAACATATTCATCATAACCTGTCACACACACACACACACACATATAATCATTTATATTGTCAGATGCGTAAGTTTAATTTTGGTTGGGATGTCATATTTGCCCTCTCAAGCTATGGCAAATTAGTGTGTCTATACATTTATCTATGAGCTGCTCATCCTGTCTCTCTCTCTCTCTCTCTCTCTCTCTCTCGCTCTCCCCCTCTCTCTCAACATGCAGAAGTGTACCAACTATCTGACCGGGGGAGAGAGATGTCTGTACACTCTAGCGGAAATATAAGATGTTGCTTTCACTTCTCTCCGTGAAAACTTTGAATTTCCTCTGATAAGGGAAAAACTGACATGATAAAGTTTTTTTCTGTGCTGACACAATGTATGTCAGTAGATGATATTATAAAAATAAACTGCTGAAGAAATATGTAAGATTATATTTCTCTCACTGATCTTTATTGGGGAGAGGCCTAACAGGGTTAAGCATGAACTGAGCTTTTTCTTTTGCAGTCATTCTAGGCGGCAAATTAGACTACCCATAGCGCATTAGCCATACATTTTGACGACTGTATTATGTACAGAAAACACTTAAAAACAATACTAAAACTTACCACGTCATATCATCTCACGGTGTACTGTTTTTCATAAATCAGGGTACTGACGTTGGACATGTGATCGGTACAATGAACGCGTCTATGTGCTTTAAAACAATATGTGCTTGGCATTTGACTAAATTCCGAATTACAGCACATGTATTTGTAGAACTACACAGGATAACGAACACAAAAACAGATGTTCTTCGACAAGGAAGCGTAGTTTTTTTTTGTTCAGCAGTTCTACGGGGCATTTAGGGGCGCTATTGTTTTCTTGTTTTACCCCCCGTTGATAGGGCGGCGGGGTGAACCCCCAAGGGGTCGCGCGTCAGTTTTTCTGGACTTCCTCAAACTTTCTCAAAGCTGCTTGCTTGAATTCATATTTTCCCCCAACTCTACTGGGCGATCTTTGGAATAAACCGAACTCTAGTTTGCATTTTATCTTCGCAATGAAGAGTCTGAAATCTTTCACTGGAGTGCGATGGACTTTTTTGTTAATGATAAGTTTTTCTCTAACCTACGGGTCCCCGGCTAGTTTATTCCAAGGTACAGCATATTCTGGAGCGCTTCACAGACATCGAAACAAGTGAGTAATTCAGTTTGCAATTTCCTTTAACGCCGCTTTCTGCTTTCGTATGTGAATTATGGTGATCTAGACCAGACCGAGAGTTTCGTAAATAGAGAGACATATTTCACTTTAACGGCCTTTTTTATTATGAAATATATCACCAAATGGTGCGTCTTTGTCTGGCCCAGTCGCAGTGTCCATGTTACTTTCCGAAAAGAGAGGATATTCTACTGATAATGCAGTGATACAGTAAGTAACCACCTACAGTCGAAGAAAAGAGAGGTTTATTGCACACTATCTATATGAATCGTTTCTTCGTAAAGAAGAAGGGGCTGGGTCTGCAGCAGAAGTAAGATTTCTTCGGATAATGCGCCACAAAAGTCATATCAGTCGAACGAATGGGCTTTCCCGGACCTGTCACATTTTTGTGAAAACACAACAGAACCCACTTTCTCGGTCTGAAATAGCAGAGAGGAAAACATTAATCAATATGGTATGCGTCCGACTCTACACGTTAGATTTACTTTACATGTTTCTCACTTCAAGACAGGAGTGATTTATCTCTCAATGTTTTGCTCGAATGAGTGTCCAAGATAACCTGGGCTATATAGTAGCCTACCTAACACGGCCGAATATTTTGCCGACTATTCGCTTTTGAGTCGTTTTCATTGCTTCTTTGATACTCATGAGTTATATGTCTTTTGTTTCAGAAACTGGTGCGCATTTATAGTACAGAAGAATGTCAGCTGCGCAGTGCAAGGAAACGTGGAAAGTTTCGTTCAGCCTGAGGTTGCGCCCTGTCCGACGCATCAACCGGACTGTGAGCAACAAGTGATGTAAGTACCTCAAGGGACCGGGAGGGGCGAAATTCGTAAGAAGTGTCCAAATACATTAAACGCTGCTCGGAGTGGTTGAGTCCAGCACTACACACACGAGAACGACATGATCAAATAGGGCATTGAGGAACCTTGACTCCCAAAAAACGCTGCTTTTCGGTTGCTTGGTTGATTGGTTGGTCTGGTCTTAACAGCCAAATGAAGGATACATTTTTCGATCAACAGGACCCAGCTGAGGTTCTTTTTAATCACTCAGAGTTGTTTTGGGTGGGGAGGCAGACTACTCTATTGAAAGGAGTGTCTGAGCATTACTTGGTTGCAGAGCAACGCATCCCAAGCTTTAAACCATAAACTGAATATTACTGTCCTGTCTTTAAAGCTACCAAGAGACTTGGAAGATTTGCTGTAATTTGTGGAGTCAGACTACACTCATAAATAGAATATTCAGTGTTACTTGTGGGAATGCTCTTGCACAACATTTCCGTAATGAAGCCAGAATGACAAAGATGATTTTTGTTTTTTGTAATTTATTGTTTTACTTAAGCAGTTCATTAATGTGACATATCCATCATTTATACACAAAAGCAATAGCTTTTTTGTTTTAGACTGTTATTAAATTGAGAATCCATGTTTAATCTCATCATACTTGGGTTTCAGTGTTACATCGACAGTCAGAATGGTTGAGTGATGTTTTATCCATAAGTAAATAAAATAAAATGTCATGCAAAATATTTGGCTCTCACACCAGATCATAAGCCATCCTTTTTAGATACAGCCAATGCTGCCTTTGAGGTAAACATTTAAAATCCCTGGTCACTGGGCTTTAGTTTTTTCTTATAATCCCATATCACCATTCATAGCAACATTTTGGAGTTAATCACATTTCTCCTCCTTATATTTCAAACCACGTCAATGCAGCTCAGCCGCTCAGTATGTGGAAATATTCAGTGTCATTAGGGAGGATCGAAGTGAGAGCCCAAGCCGGTTTGGTTTCCATGCATAATCTAACTCACAGATGCAATAAATGACCTCTTTTGCGGGATATGATGCAAACAGTTGTGTCTTCTAAATCTCCATTCCATGGACAGATCGTTAGAGTTAATTTGAGAATTGGGATTTAGTTTGGTGTAACATGTCAAGACAAAAAAGGTGATAAGAGAGTTTAAAGTTAGACCTGTGTGATAAATGTGACAAATCAGGATCTGCCTGTTTTAAATCTGTTTTTCAGAGGGATGTGTTATCTGTTTAAGATAAGAGGCCACATCAGAGTTCTGCTTAAAGTGAATGAAGCAGTGTCAGTGTTTGTCAGTAGTTCGCTTTCAGTGAACAACGCGAATACATATTCCTTTTCCTTCTTACAAAGCGTAATAAAATTTACTTTTTTGTCTTGCACAAAGGCCAACTTATTTTTATTCAATATTTGAAAAATATTGACTACTGTCTAACATTTCAGTGTCGTAGCAGAATGAGTTATCTTCGCTGCAAAATTTATGCCAGAGAGAAGTGCATGTAAAGCTCGGGAAACAACCAGACTATTCCACCCATACCACACAGCAAAAGTTAATGACTCAGAGTACAATTTATTAATTTCATATGACTTTCATAATAATCGTTACTGACTCACAACCTGACTCAGACAAAGATGGAGTAATCACCAGCCGCATCAAACAAATTATAGCAGAATGTCCTCTGGACATCTATCATACCCACTGAAAGTCTAACAAGCTCAGAGTCAAAGACACACAAAACCCTCCAAGGTCAAACAGCAATCTCTGGTTATTTTAGATTTATTTACTTTACAGGAGACAACAACTCTCCTAAACTTCCTCATTGAGATATTTTCTTTAAGAACGTGGGAGGGGAAAAGAAAATTATATCACAAATGATATGCAACTATCTTACAAGTCATGGCTTTTATACACACAACCATTTGTGGTCACATTTGTATTGTGCATGTAATGGTGCCGGGGATGGGCGGGGATAAGATGAATGGCTGCTTTATTTAAAATAATTAAATTTTTTTTATCATAACAAATTATTTATTTATTTATTTTAAGTAGTTTATTGGATAACCGGAAAGTCAGTCAACATGACAACTTCAACAAACTATCAATTGAAACAGTTCTAACATCAAATGAAATCTTGCTGTAATCCATTTTTTTAGGTACCGAAGTCAGTTTCGCCCCACGTATAGGATTTCTTATAAGACTGTTACAGAATTGGAGTGGAGGTGTTGCCCAGGTTATCAGGGTCCAGACTGTACAGAGCTGAAAGGGACTCCAAATAGACAAACTGTGCTTGAACCTGAACCACGTCCACATCCACTGCCGCGTCCTGGACAGGCCAGACACACACAAAGTAAGACATCTTCATTGTAACTGCTGCACTAACACTCATGTTGAACTAAAAAAAAAAATTACCATCTACAATGACTAAGAATAACAGTATTTTTATGGAAACCGCAATCATTTCTACCAGATATTTCTGGTAAATATAAAATATTTGTCAGTAATTGTAACCAAAAGGGGTATTTGCATTCCGTCTCAGGGCCAGAGCGAAGAGAGATAGGACGTCACGGCATTCGATCGAGTGGAGTCGATAAAGCCCGTCAGCTGGAGGCAGAAATGCATCGCCTCTCTCAGACAGTGCAGGACCTCCAAGCAGCTATGTCAAACATGGCCGACAACCTCCGGACAGACTTTCAGGTAGACGCCAACAAGATGCTTGTCACTCTTTTGAACAACATGAGCCCACCAGACAGTGCAAAGACGGGAGACAGTGAGGAGAATGGGGCTCACCTAGATGGACATCAGGCAACGAAAGGCCGGACGTTCGGGGAGAAAGGAATGGAGGAGGTGATGGCCAGGCTGAACGACATGACAGATGCTCTGAAGAGCAAAGACAAGGAGCTTGAGGAGCTGCGGGGTGCCTTGAGTGGGCAAGAAGGGCAGATCAGAATGCTAATGGATGCTTCTCAGGGTCCCCCAATCACTGTTGGTGATGCCTCAGATATTGACATCCTCCAGTCCTACATTGATGGAAAGTTTGAAAAGCTTAGGAAGGACCTTGCTCAAGAAATGGAGGACAACGTGGCCACATTAAAAAGCACATGCGATGACAAGATCCAATCCGTTCAGAAGGCCTGTGATGACAGTCGCGAAAATAGATATGTCAGCCTGACGCAACTTGTGGACAACAAGGAGGCTGACCTAAGAAAAGAGATCCGTGACTTGCGACTGGATTTGGCCAAGTCAGATGGGCTGGTGCGCACACACAGACAAACGACTCCAGCGAGACGGAACGAAGATGACGGCGACCTACGGCAAGAGGTAGAACGAATCGCAGAAGCACACCGTATCTTGAACGCACGAGTCGATAATGAGCTAGAGCACCTGTCCATGCTGCAGCTGGAGGATTTATTTGGCCCTCGAATAGAAGAACTGGAAGACAGAATGAATGTCACAGAGAGAAACGCTGAGGCGCACAGCTTCTTTGTGCAGGAGAAGTTAAGCAAGGACATCGCGGATGAGGTGGCTAAACTCCACCAGCTCCTGGACGAAAGGCTTAACGTCATGGAGGATCAGTTCACTACCATGTTGGTAGAAATGAGCAACAGCTCATTCCCAGGGATGTTAAGTGGTACAGTAGATGCCATGCAAAATGAGGTCAACTCTCACAAGTATCTAATTCAGGGCATGGAAGACAAGCTGAATGCCATTGCACAGACATGCACAACAGACTGCAAGTCATCATCTGAAACCCCAACTCCAACGAGTATGGATAGTCTTGTGAAGGATGTTCAGATATGTAGGAACGACCTTGATGCCCTGCACTCCGCTGTCAGAAATAATGCTGACAAGCTTACTGAGCTCAAGAACATTGTTGGCCAACTGTCATCGGATGACAGCCGCAATAAGTTAAACATGCAGGACTTTCAGAGCAGGCTTACTTCATTACAGGATAATGTTAATGGTCTCACAGGGGCTGTGACAGGTTTGGGAGATTTCGTGAGCAAGTACAGCCAAGACCTCCAGAGTCTGAACTTCACATGTTGTCAGGCAGGGCAGATAGGGAGAGTGCAAATGCCATCTCAACCTGTGGGACGCGGTACAGTTACTGACAGACAGGTAGAGCAGCTCAGAACCAGGTTAGACAGGCTTAGTACTCAGGTAACCACAGAGCTGAGCAGCTGCAAGAAGAGTACAGATGAGGTAGCTGAAGATGTGGTTGCCATGGATAGCCGGGTGGCCAACCTAGAAAAGATATGTGGGCAAACGGATGGAGTAAAAAACGTTCAGGATGTCAAAGAAAACCTGGAAAGACACATTGCCAGGCTATGGGACATTGTGCGGCAGGTGAATTCCACTCAGAGGAGTCACTCGGGAGACATCAGCAACCTCCAGAGGTCCTTGCAAAACTGCCAGATCCAACTATCTGGAATTGCCAATCAGATTCTCAAAGATGTCACAGCTAAAGAACAAGGTTGGTCATTTAAAAATGGTGCAAAACTAGCATGATGTCTCAAGACACTAAGATTTGATAGGAACTGAGATATTGAATTTCAGGATGTGTAATACAAATGCATTACTATAGCACAGGTCGTGACACAAGACAGTAAACTTTCTTGCCAAGGGGTAGATTGGAATTGGAGATTAGGAATTGAACTTAAGTCTAAGTTATGGAATCTGGTCTCCATCTTAGCATGAGCTAAATGCTGTTTTACCCATCTATAGACAACATCATAAAGTCAGATCTCCCTTAAAGGGATCAATCTTCTATACTTCTATTGTCTCAGCTTCTCTCTGTGCCTGCTCTGTAATGGGATACATGCACATGTATGCCTGCAGGGCTACTGAGAGGAAGGGGGCCATGGAGGGTTTGGTGAGCCCCTCGCGTCTGCCTGCAATACGTCAAAAGAGGAGAAATAGTATAGGCTCATACGTTTTCAATGTTTAGTTTTAGAGAGAAGCATTTTCAATTTTTAATCAAATCTCTGATCACATGAGGTTTAATCATACCACTGAGAAAATGGTCCCCAGAAACTTAGGCCTACTGAAAAGACATATTTGATACATACTATACCATTCTGTTCTCAAATAAATTATCATAAAAAAAGTCTCTCACAAGGATAGATTTGTTTTTTTTCTTTTTGAGAACAAGACCACATGTTCTCTGGCCCATTTTCCCTTACTAGGCTCTATCTGTGAAACACTCTGCACATGTTTATTATATATTTAATGAATCAGTCTTGCAGCATGTTCAAACATATGGCACATCACGACCGTCAGCAACTTTAGAATGGGGATATGAGAGACTCTACCCCCCCACTCTACCACAGTAGACTTTATGAGCTGCTGTGTTATGCGGTTTTAAGATCGTCTTCTTGCTCGTTATGCACTTCTTTAACTGCACACACAACAGGACTTACTTACGATACCAGGATTGACTTCAATTCTAGTGTGCAGGTCTGGTATTCATTAAACCCCTGAGTCAGAGCTTGGGGCCTCTGGAGGTGCCGTGTTGATAGACTCGGGGTTCTGTTGTCCCACACCCCACTGCAGATGTTCAGTCCGTCAGCCCCGTGTGATGTCACAAATGCGTGCAGATTCCAGGGAGCCTCCCGTTAAACAGTGATATCATCATTCCTGCCAGGGGTGGAGACAAGGGCTTACAGTGTACCCTTCATCTATGATATCCAATATCTGTGGACCCCAAATCTAATTTGAAACACTTATGCATAACCTCTGTTCACAGACATGATACCCTCATTTCCACAAATGTACAAAATCTGTTAACCTGGATTTAACCTTTTCATTTTCCTGTCACCAATTTCCTCGATTATTCCAAGTGAATGTTTTAATTTATATACAAAATGTATCTTCTTTGAATTTCCAAGGGGAAAAAAAAAAGAAAAAGCAGCATTCCTTCAACATTATCAAAAGGTCACCCTTTGGCATTTATGATGTGCTGGGTAAAAGTAGCTATTTATGAGCTAGTAATACTCTCAAAACAAGTTGCACAACTCTGTTATTGTCCCCAGTATGATTACTTTTAAGCGACCAAGAAGTGGATTTTCTTCTGTCTGGATGAATTAAAAGAACATCATGCGCACACCCCTTCATATACTGGAATAATTATTGATAGTTTCTTTCAAGGGTGTGGTTAGAATCTGTAGAGATGTTGTTCTGTTTGCTCTGAGTAGAGTTTGTTCTTTGATAGGAGAAGCGACAAATCAAATGTCGTAATAGTAGGGCCTATTTCTTAATTGTTTATGTGTTACTCATTCAGTTTTGCAGCTAATTGTGATAGGGGTGAATTGTGCAATCCTGGAAACTCCTTTACTGTAACTTTGGATCCCGCACTTAAGTTTCTCATGATTTAAATGGTTACACTTTGGTTTTCAGAAATGATATCAGTTAATCTTTGATATTTCCCAGTAGGGATGAGTGTGTAACTCAAGACATGGCTTAGCATCAGTTTCATTCAGGATTTCTGGTCAGCTAATGATTTGCTACTGACTGAGTTCATTGTGCAAGCATCACCAATGCAACATCCTCTCCCTCGCCCATAACCTTTTCTGCCGGTCGCCCCCCCCCCCCCACCCCCCACACTGTGATATGATCTATGACCTTTCTCATTGGAAGTTTGCGTTCTGAGTGTCCTGAAATCCACTAACAAATCCCTGTTTGACTTGGTATACCCATCCCCCACATACTTATCTTTTCTGGTATGTTTTTTTTTTCTTTTTCTGTTTTCCTGCTGATTAGTATCTCAGGATTTCAGGATGCCAGAGATCCTCTCCCTCTTCCCACATCCCCCAGGGCCTGTGTGTGTTCTTCTCAAATTCAGGGTTCAGATACACACTGTTTGTAGCTATATAATCAGAGTGGATTTATTTGATCACTTTGGGGAACTGTTGCTCGACCTTTGTGAGGAGCCAGACAGATCTTGAATTGAAGAACTTGGAAGTGTTCCCCATCTGGACCTAGTCCCAAAGTTCCAAATCAGGGCCCAAGAACCCATCTGGAAGTACTTAAAATGGAAAAGGCCAAGGCGAAGATGCATCCCTGAGCACATTAAGGCATAGGACTACAGTTATAAGTATCTTAAGTAACGCCGATGTGCATAAAAAGCAGTGTATAAACACACAAACACACACACACACAAGCACATAGTCAGAGACGTATGCAGTTATCTTAAAATGACTCGCGCTTCCCTGCTATTGGTTAAGTATCTTTCAAGTCATATTCTACCAAACAACTCGTTCATAGGTTGTTGTAATCCTGCTTCTCAGTGATGTACTGCATTATTTCTATTCTCTTAGTTCTTCTCCTTTGAGACACTATTGCTGTGTGTCAGTACTGGTTAGACTGCACATCTGTGTCTGTATAGCTCTGGACCTCAGCTCTCAGACCTCAGTGTGATAACTATGATTTTCTCTGACTGCCAAATAAGCTCGTGGGAAACAACCAGTCAGATGCCAATTATCTCCTTGGAGACATATGTGGGTGGGTTGGGTCCTGTGTTTTTGTTTACTCTATTTCTCTAATGTTGGTCCAACAACAAAATGCAGGCAGACAGTGTTGATGCATGAACTCTAATAAAGCAACCGATGGTCCTGGAAGTGAATCCAACAGATCAAGATGTTGTCTGAGATGTACTGCCTTCAGAGACGCTGAATTTAGGACTTGGAATTGACCCTTGTGTCAAGAATGACGCATTTACACCTCTCAATTTAGTTCCCTGTATCTCGCAGGGCTGGGAGTAACATTCACACCCTGTTACCTCCCTGTCGAGAGGCTGCAGGGCAAAGAAATGATATAATGTGAATATTCTTTTTTTTATGATTTTTTTCTTCACTAAACTTGTCAGGCATGAAGCTTGTTCAACGTCAGGGTGTCTGGAAAGGTCTGAAGTGAGCATGAAAAGGGATGTGTCATACCTGGTGAGACTGAGCATGTTTGAGTCATCGGAAGAGAAGGTCTTTTGGGGGTTGTGCTTCCCCTCAAAGGTCTTCTCATTTAGTCATTTGAACCAGGGTAGACGTCACACAGGGTACCATAGGCACCAGGATTGTTAGATAGGCCACAGAGTTAAAAGAATGGTTTCAATGAGATGTTAATGCTTGATAAACGTTTCCTTTAGTTCCCGATCCTGCTTTGGTGCTTTTCAAGATCATTTTCATAGACTTAACACTTTACAATTGAATCAAGAGTAGCATCAAACCATATGCAGTTAATTAGGGCCCTAACAGCAGTGTTGCGGAGTTGAATGTCCAAAGAGGCATTTATGGATGAACAGATTGTAAAATGCAGGTATTCATGCAGATCATTGTGAGATTACTCATATTTCTTTGAAGTTTCCATTGTTAATTGCCAGATACATGAGATTTATCTCTCTGGCTTTCCTTGTACTCAACATGGCGTAATTTTTGCGTGCGGTTTTCCACAAGCTGACCCAAGTCTACCCCCCCGCCCCCATTCTCCCTTCTCTGTCAGGAGCGCCTGTAAAGCAGGAGAGACCTGGTTCTGCCACTGATTCAGGGACTCCCACTCTACCGAGACGATCCACCATTCATCATATCCACATCCCTCTGAATATTCCGTTTCCAGCCACGATCCATCCCCCTGTCCACCGACCCCCCACTGTTCACCAGCCACCTTACCCACGCCAACCTCACAGACCACAGCAACCCACAAACCACCGCCAGCCCTCCAGTCTACCCCACCAGCCCACCCTGAATGTGGCCCCAATCCCTCGTCGGCCGGTGCTGGAGGCCGGGGAGGCCGGGCCACCTGGGACTATGCGCAGGGTGACAGTCAGACGGAACCAGGGGTCAGAGAGTTCTATAAATCCAATCAAAGGATTTGCAGGTGCACCAGGTGGGTAGGATGACATACGTCATACTGATGATGTACTGTGATGGTCCCCATAGCACAGTATGTAAGTGTTGTGACTCATCATTTCTATTCAGTTTTGAACTCTTTCGTTCTTCCTTCACAGGTTACCCTCATGTCAGTCGTGTGTCTTTTAAACCCAGTGTTGTCCCAGGTAATTACAATATTATCTCTAATTCATAATCATATGTTTTTTTTGTTTTTTTGTTTGTTTGTTTGGTTTTTTTTACAAATCACAGGTACTGATGTTTTATTTGATAGTTTAAACCACCAGATGTTGGGCAGAGAGAATGGTTATTAAATGGATTTGTGAATTACTTTCTTAGAGGCACATGTTCTATGGAACCCTGCTTCAAAAACACCAGTTGCAACACCAGGTAATGTCTGAACTTATACAGTCCTTCACAGTGGAAAAATCCTAAAATAGCTAATTAATGTCAAATGTAACATAAAAAAAACAGGAGCGTGGTGGGGGTTTTTTTTCCCTCTGCACACCCTGAAAGCCTCTTGGACAAAACAAAAAACAGGGAAATCTGATTGTCAGTATAATCCCCCCCCCCCCATCAGTTTTCTGATTAATCACAAGTAAGATATAATTTGATATTGTACTCATCAGAAAAGAAATGAATACATGGTGTTTAACTTTGACCGTGTTTTTCTCCGCAGTCCAATCAGAGAACAACGCCCTTTTTGACCCATTCTCTTTCTCTGCTGGACTTACACAGCGGTCTCTTGTTGGAGATTTTGGAATAATCCTATTTGACAAAATTTTGGTGAATGATGGAGGATACTACAACCCTCAAACAGGTAAAATACAGAAATCATACCAGAAACCCCTACTTAACATTGACCAGCAAACCCAATTTCATTAATTTTATGGAGTTTACACGGGAAGAGGATACAAAAGTATATTGTCTTCTTTATGGGTTGATACCACCCATTGGCACCAGTGTATGCCTGAAAGTGAATACTCCATCATTTTAGGCGATAATCTAACATAAATGCTGGTTTGCACTAGATCGAATTTCAAAGAACTGAGAACATGGGAAGTCGGTTTCAGACCACCTGCTATTATAAAAGGAATCAAGAAAAACAACAGGAAGTTTTTTCCCCATTGTTTTGCAGTAATGTTACTACTTATAGACTCCTCAGTGCTTCAACGCTCATAGTTCTCTTGTTATTTTCAATATAGCTTTCGGGTTCTGCGTTATCTTTTCTGGTATCACCATCATCTCCTTCTTTGTAGTCTCTTCGCTATGCTAAGCGAGCTGAATGTCTCCTCATTGCCTCCTTTTCTTCTCCATAGGAATCTTCTATGTTCCCCAGGACGGTCGGTACCTCATCACTGCTGTTCTGACGGCTCAGCGGGGCGAGCATGTGGAGGCTGTGCTCTCGGTGTCCAATCGCAGCGTGCAGAAGCTGGACACAGCGGGTTACCAGGACACATCTCTCCCCTGGATGACACAGGATCGCTGTGCGTGCGGGGGGTCAGCCTCCATCAGCCTCATCCTCCCTCTTCGCCGCGGAGACCGCGTATCCCTGGTCAGAACTGCAGGCAAGCTGGCCTTCTCTGATGCTCGAGAGATGCTCTCCACCTTCAGTGCTGTCTACCTCTACACTCCTCAGACTAGGAGATAGCCTTCAGACACCATATATATATATATATATATATATATATATATATATATATATATAAGAAAGCATTGCAAACATGGCTATTCAGAACCAATCCCACACATTTACCTTGCAGACAGACATTCAAGACACGGAACAGTGCACAAATGTTTTGTTTGGCCTTGACTATTAATCTAAGAGAGCTGTGTCACTTTTTAAAGTAATTCAGTAAGCATCTCGGGAGAGAAGAGAGAACACTAAGTGCATTATGAAAACATTAAGGGACTGCCTTTATATTAAAACACATTAAAAAAAAATCAAAACCAACACTATTGTTTTCATAATATTTAGCATTACTATGTGTATTTTTAAAAGTATGAAATCTGCTTTCTCCTTCGTTTTTAATTATAAGAAAAGTTTATATATTTTGATGTTTTTAAATTAACATACACATTCATCTTTTTTATGAAAACAAAAGGCACTGCCTAATTATTTTTAGTATTTCAGAAAATATATACCACAACGGGGCTTTGTATGAGAACTACATTAACGTTGTGTGTACAGTTTATTAATTTTAGGACACATCAGAAACATTGTAACATGCTCACTCATGGTTGTTGAGTGTTTAAAATGGAAGCATCAGAATACTCCGTTTAAAGAGAGAAAGAAAGGACTGAGGACCACGTGAAGCACCCATTTGCAATCGTTCTTGGAAACGGAGTGTGAGAAATTTATCTAAATCTCAAGAGATATCAAAGCAATTATTCTCATATACACAGCTGCAGTCCTTGGCCTCAACGCCAGACTCTCCGTTATTTATTGTGACACCTTTATTGCGGCGTTGGGTTGTTGAAGCCAGGGTTATGATCGCAGTAACAGATCTACTGTGTCTACCTGGTAATGTTATTAAAAAACCTTTAAATGCTATATGAGCGGTAATGAAATACTGAATGAAAGACTCGTTAGAGCAGACAAAAGAGTTCCACCCACCACCAAGTTCAAGTTGTTTTGTAAAACTTTAACACTCAAAAAGCAATAAATGCGTTTATGGCCCTCCTTATGTGTTCTTTGTGGTTTACTTTTGGAGTGTCATGAGTGTACGACAAAGACATCTCAAATATACTCATTTGTTATGGTAATTATAATTTAATAGATTTGTGTTTCATAAACATATTTTTAAACCATATTTTGTTTTTTTGTTTGTTTGTTTGTTTGTTTCCATAAATCCATACAGCAATTATACATTTAAAGGTATTTATGCTGGTCAAAGCAATCAATAACAAGCTTAACACATCAAAATCAATGAAAAACCAACAGAAGCACGTATTTCCCCACACATCATATACAATAAGAGATAAAAGCATACACACATAAACCAAAAGGCATCAAAGAGAGAGAGAGAGCAAAAGAGAGAGAACAGAGAAGAATGTTCGATGTTTAACATTTGCCTCAGCGCTTTCAAAAGGCGATTTAATTTTACCTTTTTTTTTTCCCATTTGCCATAAATTTCAGATTTATACAAGGTGAGTGTGTTTATTCCACACAAGAGGTATTACTTTCATAGAAAGAATGGGTTCACGTTGTTAATACTTAACACAGAGACAGATTTCACTTCCAAACACCATAAAACAAACAAAAATGCTAACAGAAGATCTATCAAATTAGAAGTCTGCTTATAAACATGAAATGAGGAATGCCCACATTTTCCTAAATAACTTATTCAACTATTATATGTAAATGAAAATCAGTCCTAAATAAATTACTTCCCATTGTGCTTTAGGTTTGTGTTTGCCTATTTTAACAAAGTTGTTGCACACAGTGCGACAAAACAACACCTTGTCGAAACTAAAAGGACTCAACCACTAAACAGGTAAATATTTAGAGTTTCAGTGGGCCAAAGTCTTTTTTTTTTTCTATTCTATTGGCTGACAAAATATTCAAGAATCAAGACATTTTTCCTTTAGTCGCAACAGGATCACAGTGAAATTTGACCAGATGGAAAATGTTTCCTAGAGGAAAACAAAACAAAACAAAACAAATGTATCCTGTTCTAAATGTCAGTGCTTCCTCTTACATCTAAATAAAATGTTAATAACAATTTACCTCTACTTCATCGACAGCCACTTATGGCCCAAAGCAGCACAGCTGACCCTCCATTAGCCACACAAAACAGCTGTGGTGCGTTTCATCAGCCGTTTTTTTTTTTTTTTACATACATTGTCAGATACATCTTCAGTCTTCAAAGATTCCATGTCTTTAACACCATTGTTCATTCTAACAAAGCAAACGATGGCTTGGTTGGCTGAAAAACAGTTTAAGAAGGTCCTCCCAAAGCCAGTCACTCAGCTTCAATACAGCTTAGGAGCAGCACATTAAGGTGTGAAAGTCTGTCAGAACCTTACTGTCCAGGCACAGACGCTATACTGACGTTAATTCATTAACCCCTGTATCTTGTTTTAAACAGTTTAAGAACAGAAGGGCATATGGTCTGAAACTCTTGCATTGCATACACACAACCAAAGTTCAAACAAGCGTAGGTTGAAACAACAGTGCTATTTCTTTATGACGAGACGATTTTCGCATTTTCGCTTGGTTGTAGAAGAAAGTGCGATTGGTGGGGTGTTACCAAGCAGCCAGAGGATGAGAAAGTCAATGGCTGTGTGGAAAAAAAAAAAAAAAAGTAACCCAAAGTGTGCTACACCTTTATTCTCAGTGCACTGTTGCCTGTGAATAAGCATGTTTGATAGGGCTACAGAGACTGAACTCAAGCTTGGACAGATCCTCCTGGACTCCAGGATGACGTCTGTGCCAAACTGGAACACAAGTCAGTTCAGTGCATATTATGACAACGTCTAACGGACGCTGTCACGCTAACTCATCACACAAGGATAGTATCAGGACACTTCATTGTTAGACAGGTATTCTTTCAGAGCTAAGTATAGGCAGTGCATGAAAAGGTAAATCATTTAGAATAACTACTTCTGATGTTAGGTAATTCACTCTCTGAGAAAATATCGTTTTTTTTTTTTCTTTTAATTATTTGTTTAAATAAATATCTTAACTACTAGTGTGATTCAGAAGAAACCACAATCAAACAACCTTTCAACCACACAATTAAATATACACACAAGTTTACACAGTTTTCACACTAGATACACAGATTCACTCGATTCATTCTTTCCCGTCCGTCGTCCATCTTCAGTCATAACTGTAAACACTGAATCAATCAGGGGATAAACAAATCCTTTGGGTTCTGGAGCAGTTTCGGATCATTAGCAGCTAAATCATCTCCAGACCGTCACACAAATTCGAAATTATAACATCTGTTTCCACGACGCATTGCCAGAGCAGCACTCGCTACTCCAGTTCCCAGACAGGACCTGTTTATCCCTTTAGGTGAAGTGCTGTCATGCGATACCGCGCCCTGGGGACACCTCCACTCTTCTCCTTCGGGTCGAGTTTGTCCGCAGCGAGTTCTCGGGGCGGGATGCTGACCGTACGGTCAGGGATGGGTTTAGCAGAGTTGGTGCAGTGACATTATGGCGTGGGCATTGCTCTGACGCTCTGCACGTGTGTCTCTGAGTGACCCGTGGGGCTAGAAAGTTCCTCTTTTATTCTGAACGTGAAGCGGACACAGGTGCAGTCCAGGTCCGGCGAAGGGACCGTAAAAGATTGGAAGAGGTCCCCCGTGTAGCTGCTGCCAGTGTTAGCAGGTGTTTTGGCCGAGCGTCAGCGATGAACTTTGGAAAATGATGCAACGGTGGAAAAATGAGAACAGGTCTCCGGTGCCGAGCGAAGCCAGAACGAGAATCAAAATGATATGACATAATGACTGCTTAGTTTCTTTAGTGTCTAATGTCCCGCAAGCAAATGAGATGAGCCCTTGGGATCCAATGTCACGTGTGGGAGTGGTCGACGCATCGCGACTACGAGGGCAGCTCTTCGGGGTTGATTTCGGGAATGGGCTGCCTCCAGAAGCAAAAAGAGCTGAACTCTGGAAAACTGAAAGCTGAGCTTTGTTCTTTATTCAGTAAAGGAAAGACGTGTTCCACCAGCTCACTCAGTCTGCTATACCTAAAGAAGAGAGAGAGAGAGCAACCATGAGCCAAGCCACCCAACACAGATGTTTCTATCTGCACAGCGACGACCATCAGCTCTGCTGTAAACGTCACATAAAATCACTCATAACAGCGTGCTGCTACTAGAAAGATCTACCCAAAGGAGGCTCGCTCACGGCTCTTCTGTAAAAAGAGAGTGCTTTGTTGTGTGATTCTTGAATTGGAGAGCGCCCGCTGCCAACTGAACGTGTTCAACTGGCAAACGGATTGAAATGCACGTGCTGGGTATGCTTACGAGGATTTGTTGCCCTTGGTTTGCTCCTGTATGAGTTCGCCTTTGGGGTTTACTGTGAAGATCCTGCACACTGGCACTCCTACTTCTTTATAGGCAAACACGTCCTGCAGGGAGAGAGAGAGAGAGAGAGAGAGAGAATGAGAGACGCATATCTGAAGTTTACACCATCAGCCATGGAAAATCTCACGGCATGGAAAAAATGCAGCTCTTTTCCACTCGGCACTCGTACGCAAAAACCTGAACAATCTTTTCCTGTTTGTGTGGAACTCCTCCTAACTGTCATAACTCTGTGCCGACGGGAGAGAAGCGCTCATGTCTGAAGACATAACCGACAGGTCATAATGCAGGATACACCCCAACCGTAAGTTATTTACTCAGCTGAGCTTCGATCGCAAACCCAGCAAGCTGGTCCAACTGCTCTGTCGTGTGTTAGATATATAGAATTGCACTTCAGCATGGGCTCCAGATCCTGATGACACAAACCCCTTCAAGACATAGCTACCATGTGACTACATCATTTACTTTCAGCCAACGTAACATAACAGACTCACGTTGGTTCTGTTTCCAAATGCCGCGTAGAAGGGATGTTTGTTGGGATGGAAAAGATTCCTAATGTCAGTAAGGCATTCAATCTTGAAGATTTCAGGTTTTTTCTCGATAACCTCCCTGTAAAAGGAAAAAAAAAAAAAAAAACACCTGCTGGTTAAAAAAAAGACACGAATACAAAAAAAAAAAAAAAGAAAACTAGGTACTCGTAAGTTCAAATCACATTTTAAATATAAATATTATTTAAAATGTTAAAATAAAACACATTTTTACTGAGAAACACTGGAACGTCCCTTATGGCTTCACCTTTTCATGAAGTACTGACAACATTTAAAATGTCACCGGCGACTCGTGTTGCATGTAGAGAGAAGGACTGTAAAGTCTGAATGGTACAGGGGTTTGGTGTGTGGGCGGCTTGTGTTGAGGTGTTGAGTGTGATACCTGTGGAAAGCAGAGAAGAGGCTACTGGGAGACAGCATGAGAGGCCCACGGGGCAGGATAATGCCCCCATCGTTCACCCACTGCAGATACCCCCGCGTCATGTCTGCCATGCCAATGGCACGCGCTGAGCAGTACAGGAACTTATATCCGTTCCTACAGAGCACGAAACAAATGGACAAACAATCACCAAAATACTTCAATCACGCTACACTTCTGCTAGAGCATCTTATCGTAGGCCCCTCGGCTCCTCTGGTGCAGAGGAAGCCTTTCTTCCTCCAAACGCCAACAGGATGAAAGCCATAAAGTTTCCATTAAGAGCTATAATCAAAATCCTTTGAGGAGGGGAGAATGGATAAATGAAATGGTGTTATAGATCTGTGAGGAACTCACTCAGCCACGGAGTGGTAAAGCTTGGCAATACCCTGGTGTGTCCAGTCCTTCCCAAGCTGAGGCAAGATCTGCCCAAACACGTCTGATCTGTCAGCACAAAACACAGGCGTGTGCAATGAACACGATGTATGAGCATGGGGTAGCAAACACACAAACATACTGTAAATATCCACTCAGGGAATCCTAGTCTGGTTGGACTCTTTCGTTCCTTAAAATAGACACCATATACGTGAACAGATTCTTTTTTTTTTTTTTTACATTCTCTGAGTTAACAGACTTGCAAAGTGGTTAGAATTTTCTGCCATTTCGCCAAAAAACTCAAACGGTGTTCCACGCTAATGAGACCCCTTCTCCCGACCGTGGCGTTTTATCTCTCGCTTCGTCTGTGTTGTGGCGTATGCGAGTACGGTTTAAATTGGCTCATTATGGTGACATCCTCCTCCTAGTCCAACCCTAGCTAGATCACTCCATGCAGACAGCCCCGCATCAGAGCTCCAGAGAGACTTGCGAGGCGGGAGGTTGGGGGAGGGGGGGGGGGGGGTCACCGAAATAATAAGCGCCAGTCAATCTGTCCGTTTGATGTCTGCCTCCCACCAGTCTCTGGGAGCGGGAGGCCGGGACTGGAGGCGGGGGCCATCCTTTTTGCGCGAATGCGCATACGCGGTAATATTACCACTGCCTTTTGCAGTAATTAGCAGTCCAAAAGGAGGGCCAAGCTCAACCTAGAAATACAGTCAGGTGCGCCACCAAAACTCACGTTAAAATGCCATGAACTGGCCTGCGTTGAGCTGCAGACGCCCTTCGCCTACATTAGGATCACTGGTTATACGGTGCCGTGTAAAAGAACACACCGTTCGATCCATTGTGATGATCATTAGAGGACCGTTACGCAGATCATTATGTAGTTCTGCGTTTTCCGGTGCTTTTTTTTTCCCCCCGGCTTTATAGGATAAAAGAGTCAAGTCTTTGATGTTGGCTCTGACTTGTTGGGGGAAAATGTCATTTGGTCTTGTTTAATACGCGAACGCTGTACGCAATAACGTGTGACTGAGGTACAGCCAAATGAACTTTGATGTAATCCGCACGCTCGGGGCAAAACTGCCAAACCCATTCTTTATCCTGAGAGAAACAACAGTAAACGGACAAGTAAGTGAAGAATAACCACGCTGACGGACGGACGGACCCTTGACGGGCCAATAAAAATCACTGTAAAACCGTAGCCGACACGTCAGAGGCGGAAACCACGTACTTGGTGATGGTGCCGTCAATGTCTGAGATAATGACTTTGTCATCCCAGTTCCACAGATAGATGGTGCCTTCGCAGCGACAGGTGCCCTGGTACTGCGTCGTGATGCTGAACGTCACATCGTTGGGACCTTCCTTCAGTTTCAGACTAGCCTGTGGGCACAAGCAGACACTCATTATGTCACAATGCCTCGCTGGAACGTTCGATTAGATTAGCGCTGGCTCGTGTCATTACGGCAAAATCTTATTACGCTCATCACGTCGGGCCACATGTGGGCCCGCTCGTTCTGTCAACTGACAGATGACATCAAAGTTAATACACTTCTTAATTCCATTACGTTGTGCAAAGTCCATCACTTAGTTATACCGGCTTCGGTGGGAGTAAATAACCATTCTCCCAGCGCACACGGTTGATCTTGAGTGGGAGAAGGTATGTTCTATGATTCTCTGTCTCCTCTATGATGCATCCACATTCACACAAACACCATTTGTGTCAAAGACCATGTAAACCACGCTTTAGCAAAACTGCACTGATTAAACAAAACTGACGTCACCATGAGAGCATGTCTTTTCGGAAAAATTACAGAGTTTCATTTGTCTTTGTCATAAGTTACTTGCAATCATTTGTGTGCAAACAAACTGTGTGTGTGTGTGTGTGTGTGTGTACAGCCTGAGGTGCACGGCCAGCAGAGGGAGCTACTACCTAATAGAAAGCCCTGAGGAAAAGTGAGCTTTGTATGGAGCCGCAGCGTTGAATCTAAATAAATCCTTCTGAAGAAAACCTGTAGAGGAGAATGTTCCTATTGATTTTTGCAGAAGTGCTTTTGGAGAAGGGATTAAGCGGTCGTTACTTGCTGCGTGTTTTCGGCAAGTGTGAGGTGAGTCAGTGAACGGCAGCGGCTAAAAATGGGGTTTGAGGCGATTGCTCAGACGGAATCGTACTCTTAATGAGGTGTCACAGGGAAAAGTTCATAAATCTGTCAAACAAGTCAGGAGCAATGGCACTCACTATCTGTTCGGAGGAGAGACGGAGAGACTTCCTGTAGGAGTGGGTGTTACTGTGGCTCTGGGAGTCAGACTGGGCCATTCGCTCAAGAGAGGAGGCAGCGCTCACCTCCTTCCCCTCCTCATCACTGGATGAGTCTCTGGTCTCAGCTCTGACAAAAACAAACAAACAAAAAAAAACATTTAATCAGTCAGTTGACTCAGTTGCACTGAGTATTTAATTAATATTCTAATACTCAGTGACAACACATCCCCACGTTTACTACTGGTGAATGATAGTTCAAGCCCGGTAACAGAACTAAAGTGTAAATGCCCTGATTTTTACCTTCCAGAAATAGAATAAAAGGTTCATTTAACATCACAATCATCAAAGTGAGTAGAATGACTCATCTTTGCTGCTAATTTATACAGCCTTACTTCGCTACTAAAAGCCTGTAGTAGCATATGCAGATAGACAAGTAGTAGAGCTGACTCACTTGCGGGTATGACTTTCCTGTGAGAGAGAAGGGCCACCTTCAAGTTGCGACTCTTTCATCTCCAGTTTTCCAGTGCTTTCTGACTGCATGACAGAAATATCAGATCAAGGTGTTATAATATGCGTCAAGCGCAGCTGGCAGTAAATCCACTGATACCACAAACACAGGAAGTCTGTGTTGATTCGAAGATTTCAGAAGCAGGTCAGTTTGGTAAAAGGATGATTTGACATTTCTTCGTCCCTTGCAAAACAAATTTTTTGTTTATGGTCAATTCCAGAACACATTAGCGACTTCGCAGTGATTAATAAGGTGGTGCTTTGTGCTAATCTGTGTGTATCAGTAACTCTGGCGGTTATTAATGAAAGTCTCTTGAGTAATAAGGTGTTCAGTCTATTTATAGCTGTCAGCGTGTCCATCTGCGGCCGTAACACAGCACAGCTTAATGCAGTCCTAATTCCATAAGTGTGTTATGAGTGGAAAGAATGACTTTGATGTATGATATGATTGATGGCTAGAGAGGCTAAGGAGAGTGAAGAGACTCATCAGAGATGTGGAGTCCAGCCTAACTTAGTTATCTGAGAGACGTTCTCCTTTTGTACTCAGAATGACGCAGACGATGATGAATGCGCGATCAGTAAGGCTCCTTTACGGAAGGGAATACTTAAGGTCAGCGGCAGAGTTATTAAAAGCCCTGAAGGAAAAAAAAAGGGACTTATTGGATGCCTTACAGAAGACTACGCTATGATCAGTAAACACTACACAAAGCGTTCTGCCCGACGTCAGCTGCGGTCGATTTTATTTTATTTATTTTTTTTTTTATCTGTTGTGTATTTGGGCACCATCATCTCAAAGCTCTTCACTTTTTGCCTGGTTAATTGTGAAAGCAACACTGATGTCGGCGGCGGTGTTACCTGTTTGATGGTGCTGTCCGCTCTCTTTCTCCAGAACCACCAGCGCCCCGACTTCTTCGGCATCCTCTCTTTAACCCAGGCTTCCTCTGTGGCCTGCACGCACGGTCAAAGAGGGGAAAAATCACACACCTCTATTTCTCATCCGACGGCCGCCGCAGCGTCCGCACAAAAAACCCCGAGGATTCGTGCGACACAGCAGCATTGCTCAATTTGTATAGCTTTGTACGGTTGAAGAATAACCCCCTCTTGGGTGAGAGAGATGTGAAGAGGTAAAAATGTGTTTGGTTTGTTAAGAGTGAGCTACTTCGTTAGGCATTCAAAATATTCGGAGCGCGTATAGTAGGTTCTAGCAGGAATTTGGATTGAAATACCTTTGGCAAGGTCTTCTGAAACGCCTGTAAGCTCAAAATCAAAGGTGCAGCCAAGGTCCAGTTGTAATATCTGCAGAGGAACAAAAAACACGTTTGTTTTGAGACGTCATTAAAATAGCGCTTAGCGCAGCTTTTTGAAGAGTCGGTCTTGGCAAATAATGTTCATCTTACCTGTTTGCAATCTTTACAACCAAATTAGGATTGTCGATGATCGCAGGATTTTCAGCAAATTCATGATAGGTAATGATATGCTCCATAAATTTTTCTGAGGAGAAAAAAAAACCCCACAAACAAACAGAAAAAGAGTATGACAAAAACATTACTCCCACAGCTCTGATTTGGATAAATGCCATGACAGATACATCCTCTTCCCATTTCTCCCCAAATTCAGCACATTCCACATTGTAAGTCATAAAAAGACAAAGCACCCCCTCTAGAGGCCAGTCTTCCTCTCTGTGTGAATAACTGATACCTTTGGATATTTCCGCGTTCTCACTCAGCCCCCCGCACAGCGACAACGTGACGTCGGGCAAGTCGCCGGCAGAGTCGGATAAACACTCTGTTCCGCTGTCGGCTGCAGCGCTGCCCACGGACTGCGGAGACTGGGATCCAGAACGCATCCCAGAGTCCATCCAGTGCTTGGAGCCAGGGTCTGAATCACTGAGAGGGACACACAAAAGAATCCACAAACATGACAAGGATGCACAGCAAATGACACAGCATCCACAAAGTGATTTTCTTTTTGTCCCTGAAACCCTTCTCATATGAGGGCTGTCTGATGATTTAAAATTCCTCCTTGTTTTTTGCTGAAGCTCTAGTCAGAAGTGCGTCTGGCCCAGTACCTCTTAGGAAAATAACGAGCAGCAACATCAGGTTCGAGTACATTCAGGTCGTCCAGGTAGATGTCCTCAGGGCCTTGGTGTTGGCTCCTCTTTGGGACACCTGCGGACCAAAGGGCAAGATCAGAACCATAAGCAACTGTGTATCAGTCATATCTCAGAGGGCAAAGTCGACACGGCAAAGCTCTCTGTGCCTCGCAAAAATGAATCGTTACCATAATCAACAAGCTTTCCTTGAATATGAGTTATGAATCCTGTCGCAAGACATACTCTCGGGAGACATTTTCAATTTTTCACACTCATGGGATTGAATTTCCCATTACTGTGACTTAAAGAGAAAAGACAGACCAACCTTTCTTCTTGGAAGGAGAGTCTGTCTTGGAGCAAGCATCGCCCCTCTCCCCACTCATCTGTGCAGACGTGGGAACAGAAGCAGCGGCAGCAGCAGTTTGTGGGTCTGAGGGAGTGGAGGTGGCCACGCCAGCAGGCAGAGAAAGCATAGGCTCCGTGGGGGTTATCGGGGACAGTGGGGTGACGGGGGTGCGCGGTTCAGGTTTGACGATGGCACATACAGGAGCCCGCTCCCCTCCGGTCAGACCACCTTCCCCCTCCGCCTCGGCCTCCATGGCCTCGGAGCTCAGGATCACTCTGAAATGCGTGTTTTCCGAAGGCGTTATGGTCACCGTCTTTGGCACTTCAGCTTTCTCCTTTTTGGAAACCTGAAGCGAGGAAGCATTTTTCAGTGTTTGCTAGACTGCTAGACTGTCTGTCCTGATTGATTCATTCTTTTTAAAAAGAAAAGAGAATGCCGTTTGAGTGACTCGTTCAAGGTAAAAGAGGTACAACACACACACACACACACACACACACACACAGATAAGTATTATGTCCCAACATCTCATAAAAAGTTGGCGTTTGTAACTCTACTGGACGGAGTCTGTGTGTCTGTATCAGTGGGAGAGTGGACTGGGCCTTACCCTGGTGGGCTCTGGGAACTCGCCCCACGTCCACTGCATGTGGGACTCTACTCTGAGCATGCTCTCTGAGGGCCGGATCACCAGCTCAGAGTCACTCTTTGGAGAGAAGGCCTGGGACAGGTTATGGCTGGAGCTGTGAACACAGGGCAAGGCGTTACGTGTTGAAGTGAAAGAGGGAGCCAGCAAGGTCAAAATTCTTTCTGAAGAAAAATATGTGTTTTTGGAAGTATAACAATGCATTGTTATGGCTTTCTGATTTTGTGTTTTTTGATGGATAGGCAAGTACCTGTCAGATGGGGACCAGTCTCCGTCAGAGAATGGATGATTGTCAAGGTGATGAGAAACTGTAGGAAATCTGGGCTCAGTATCCTTTGCTGTGCTGACAGACGATGATCTGGAAAACAAAGCGTGTCTTTTAGATATAGTAAAATATTACTGTCGAACACAGTCTCTGCTTTGAAAATATCATGCTCTGTAGTTAGATCAAAAATCTCAAGTGTACTCGTCAAGGAAAAGCACCAAGCACGACCACAACATGACATTCGTTCGCAGATTTACAACACGTTGACAAGCAGGGCCGAGATGAGAGCTAAAAAGACAAAGCCACGCCCTACGATGGGACGCGTTCTGTGTACCGTGCGTTTGAAGAGGCCTCCTCATCTGAGCTCATGTCCATCTCAAAGATCTCGTCCGATTGGCCACCAGCTGCCGTGCCCACAGAGACGGGAGGCGTCAGCTCCTCCCTCCGCGCGTCTCCTTTGTGCTTCTTCCTGCGTCTCTTCTTCTTCTTGACCGAGCCACTACTGGACACAGTGGGTTCAGGGGGATCCTCAGGGTCCGGTGGGTCATCATCCAAATCCTGTCCCGGTGCCCTCTCCGACCCGATCCAGAACATGTGACTGTCTGAGGGGATGGGTGAGGTTGCCAGATGGGCCGGTACCACCTCCTGGGCAACACAGACAAAGCCAGCATTACAACACAGACAAGAGATGACAAAAGGTGTGTCTGTAGTTAAATATCTTTTTCTGAAGCCTTTGCACAACAATAAGTAGACTGCAGAACTAGCAATTGAACGCTTCGTGTCCAAAGGCCCGAGAACGTCTTATAAAACACGTGCGGGTCTAGATAAGAGCACTCACATTCCGCTCCTCTGTCTCCTGCACGAAGAAGGCCTCTCCGTTATCCCCCAGCTTCATGTGGAGATCCACCGGCTCCCCATTGATCTCGATGTCAATCTGAGGACAACAGCATATGTCAACATTAAAAATAGGCTAGAGTAACTTTTCAGACCGGCGCCTGCCAACAAAACACATCAGCGACTGACCACTCATGACAGTCACTATCTGTAGAGATATGACTTGCAATGATAGGTCAAGAACAGTAAACATTCAGTACAGGCCAACATAAATAGGCTACATTTCTTATGGCAGACAGACTTTGACATTTGCATTGAATATCTACAGAATATCTAGTGCAGTATTTTTCCAACCTCTGTATGTTTTTGAAGGGAAAGATAACTGTGGAGAAGCACCAAATGGAAGACCAGCTGTGTTTAGTGTTCTTTAGGAAACAATTAGGAGAGAACTACATTGTGAGTAACTGCTAAACACAGTCAGACAGCCTATCTTTAGAAAAGACACTATTACAGAAACATCCCTATATATTCAAACACAGTCTCTCCTGGCCCTAACCTCACAGTCCAACTTCTGTAAATGTGCTGAATGCAAACGAGTGAAATTCTGTCCAACTATGCATTTTTAATGCTCCACTCAGAGACGGACGAGGCCTGTGGCTGTAGATCATTCTGTGCGGATATCAAACCCAATTAGCAAAAGAGACCACGCCGGCCCAGCGTTTCCAGGGCGACGTCATTAGTGTGAACGAGATCATTTCAAAAAAACCTGATCCTCCAGGATTACACAGTTCGACGTACGTGCTAGCCTGTGACTCGTGTGTGTGAGTCTCATTTGACAACCGTACATTACACAGAAACATTTGCAGGATCAAGCCAATCCTCATGACGTTTTAATCACATTGATTTTGTGCCCTTTCTAAACCCTCATTCTCCATTCTCTGCTTTCTAATTCCGCTTGGCCCACTTGTTTAGTCTGGCCCACTGCCTTTGGCCTTTGGTATGAGGGGGTTGCTAGGTGATTTATGGGCACAGAGTGATGGTGCAGAATCTTAATGGTACAAATAATGACCCAGAGAAAATCTCCAACGCATCCCTACAGCATTACATATAAGGCAGTTCAATATTGAAAATCCTCAATTCCCATCAAACGGAGGAATAGAAAGGATTGTAGATAATAGAAACTCAAATGAAAGAAAAAAAAAAAAAGTCCCTTAGGACTGTTTTTGTTTTACTCTCTCCATGTCTTCCGCCTTTTTTGCGAAAGGAACGGCAATAAAGTAAGGATGGCATTTGGCTGTGGGCTGCAGTTAAGAGTTTGATAAGTTGGCGCGTCAGACTAAGAGCTGCACCGACACAACGCCACCACAGTTCCTTTAACCAATTAAAACAAAGAGCCTAGAGAAGAATGTGGGAGTCCAAGGAAAAGCTCTGTTCTCCACTCGACCATCTGAACTCCAATGCCTTTCTCATGGAAACACCTCACCCCACCTCTCGTTTCTCCATTATATAAGAAACCTTGATGAGACACTATTCATCCTCCTGCCTCCTCCTCCTCCTCTAACCACCTCTTATTCTCAGAAACCTGTTGCCATAGCGACCACCGCTTTTCATTCTCTTCGCCACCAAATATTTCCCCAAACTCTTCCACACCTCCAGTTTTATAGGATTTCTACAGCTATATATAAATCTCATATTCGTAAGAAAAGAAAATTGCATGGGAGAGTTTGATTATTACTGAAAGAGCGATAGTACTCCGTTCATGTTCCCTTTTTCAGATTTCAGAAACGAGACTAATCTTACCCAGCCTGCATTACAAAGCAACATGTCTCAATGATCAGAGGGGTTCTGTCTTTCTCTCCTGGCAAAAAATTTAAAAATTCAAAAAAAAACAAAAAAACCAACAAAAAACAAAAAAACCCAAAACTTGACTGCTTCAAGTTCTTTTTCTGCAGTCACATAATAAATAAACGATGCACTCCTACAGTCCGGCTGATTAAGGTATTTATTTAATTTGCGCCGTGCCAAAGACACTCTCAAGTAACCTCTAACATGTGACATGGAAAAAAGAGGAGTGTTTACATACAGCAATGAACCTTCTCCCCGGCATGACATTTTCCCATGCACTGCGATTGGAGCACGCGTACACCAGTTCACAGAAATGTTTATGCAAGATGTGGCAAAATGCAGAACGTGTTACCAACACTTCTCCATTTCATCAAAATTTCACAGTAAGGAACTGGCCAGCATCAAGAATTATGCATCTCACAGTAAAAACAAGCTGAAATGTGCTGACATGTACCAGTAAAACAACAGTTGATAAATGTACATTCCCTGGCCCTGTGTTTGCTCTTTCATCCAAACGTTATGAGTTCAGTTTAGGACAATGGACACAAACAAGGACATCACCCGGTCCCTGAAAAACTCATGGCCAGTGTCCAAAACTGATTAGGCTTTTTTTTTTTTCTTTGTCCATGTTTTTCTGTTCAAAAAGTACACCTTGTTTTCAACTTTGTGATGCAAGATTTCAACCGCTAAATGGTTGGATTTTACCTCTGGTGGTTGTTTGTGTAACTTTCAGATCCCCTAATACTTGAGTACCACACCAAAAAAAAGGGGGAAATCTTCTCATAGACACAGTAGTTCTGAGTAGTTCTACATTATACCTGTGAATCCAGACATTTCTACAGTCAAAACAAACGGCAAAATCCACTTCAAGAATTCCTCGCGACAGTCTTCGTTTTTAAAGAAGCATTTTCCATGTCCCAGTGCCAATCTAGGATGGACTGAATGAAGTGAAACATCTCAGACTAGACCAAATGTCACATTTTCATTCTTTCGCTGACGGAGGAGCATTTAATTATCTTTCCTAGATACCTTGTCCTAGATTCAATGTTGAAACCATTCCGTTCCTCAGCACTTTCCATCTCTTATTCCCTCCTTCATTTTTCCGCCGTTACTTACCACTTTCTCCTTGGAGCGCAGCACACCCAGTTTGCCAAATCGAACGTGGAAAGGGGAGCACTGGAAGCTTCCATCTTTCTGGCGTACTACGACCACGTCAATGCAGCCGGACAGCGTGGCCTGGTTAATGCCTTTATACAGCTCCTTAACCGTCACCAGAACCTGGCCTGCCAGTTGTCCCACGTAATTCATGGTGTCCACCTAGTCAGTGAATAAGAAACATTAATACATTAATGAATGCCTCAGCACCACATGCTGTGTCATGAAAGAAGACAGGCAGTGGATTGTTGCGCTACGACTTATGGATTCTTCTGGAGACCTAGAGATTCATGTAATGACCCACTGTTCCATTTAGAGTGTTATATGAATGACACTGTTATTATTATTTTTTTTTTTTGTCCTATCGGTCTGCGGGTAGACCAGTTTTATAAACAGTCTGTGGGAAGACCAGTTTTATAAACAGTAAGAGACCGTGCCCTTCATGCTCTCTTTCAAAAGCTCTTTTTCTGGCTCGATCTGGAGCTGAAGTGGTAACCCCCTAGCAGGCCTCTTCTTTCTGACTTTCGTCTCATCAGGAGGGACATCATCTTCTGGAACGAGATCTATTTTTTTTTTTCTGCCCTGAGCTGCCGCTCTTTAGTGAGGCTTCCCTCTGGAAGGCCTGCCATTGGAGAGTTCTTATCTGCCTGCCTGCAGACAGGCCTGGGGTTGTCACCGCACTGGTGGCCTCAACGTCCTCCAGGCCGCTGTCTCTGAGCAAGATCCAGAAACCGCACTGTACTTGCCTCACAGTTTAACAGCCACAACGACTGCTGATATCCTACAAGCTGATTGCTCCTGCTGTCTCACTCTTTAAAGGCACAGTATTCTTAGTTATGTCCTATGACTGACAGACTGACTGTAGTATGGCCTACAACAGACCTCCTAACTACCTTACCTGTGACAAAGCAGTTTTTGAGCAAACAGGAAAACATAGCTCAGAGGTGACTGACTTGTGAAATGTTTATGATGTGACAACGGGCGAAAAGAATGCGAGCTTGTATCAGTGGAACACCACGTGTAGATATGAGGGCACGTAATGCAAAGTCGATGGTTGCTGTTAATGGAATAAATTCAAATCCGTTCTAGTTTATGGTCTTTCCATTATCTGCCCTCTGTACATTATAACATTACCTTATCACCTCAGCAGCCTTGAGCCAGCCCTAGCTCTCCGTTCACAGAGCCGCAGAAAAATCTGACCAACATCAACTAGCCTAAATGAAGCACATATTTTACGAACCATAAAACAAGTGCTTGTGTAACTCTGTCACTGAGAACGACCTGAGATACACTGAGGAAAAATGCCAGAGCACATGCTCATACTATAATGTAAGACAAAGTTTACTGTCTGATTTTAATAAGACACATAGAGTGGTTTGAAAAGGGCAAAAGGAGATAGGGAGAGGAGGGCCTTACACCTGACTACATAAGGAACATCAGCACTTGGCAACAAACACGACGAGACAAGGAGAGAAGCTGTCACGTGTGATACTGTGGTCTGTGATCTCTTGGCTTCCTTCTCAACAGTCAAGAACATTCAGAACATAAAGATCTGATACTGAGCAACGTTTCTTAAGTGACGTGTTTTTTGTATTAAACGGAAAGGGAGAAAACGGAGCGATTATTTTCAATATGAAGCAAACGTGAGAATCTACAGTATGACTTTTTTTTTAATTTTACATGAGATAACATATTTGTAAACCTAAAAAAAAAAAAAAAAGAACTGTTTATCAATGTCTTAAGCTAAAAAAAGATTAAGGAAACCGTTTAACATGGTAAACATGTGAGACAGCCTTCTGGAGTTTATTCAGTGTATTGTTTACCTAGTTTTTTTCTACAGACTCTCCACTCAGGAAGAGCCTGTTTTCTTACAACACAACAGCAGCTTCCTACATTCAACCCGATGCCATTTTCAGGACATGCATGAGGTTTCAAAAGACAAAACCTACTTTCCTTTGCATAAACAGTCCAGGCTGTATTGGCAGGCACACAAGATGACAAATGATGACACACACACAGAACTCTGAGGAAATAATGATCCCCAAAGTCTAGATATTATAATAAATTACCTGCCTTGTTAAATGTGCTTTGCAAACACTTAATAGGGAACAGTAAGCCTGCTCGTCTATCTCCAGAGAGACTAATTTCTGTTTCACAATTTTAATATACACTACTGAAAAAACCCACAGGACAAATATAATTCAAACATTTTCATATTGTTAAATAGATGACAGAAACCATGCTCGTACCGCCAACGCAGAGCGGAACTCAATACAGATTAAAAACAAGAAAAACTCAACTCTGTAAAATGCCTTTCTAACCTCCACCAATGTTGTATGATATTTTATGATCAAATTTCTGCCCATAAATGACACGTGGCTATTAAGAATCCATTAGTTAGAGTTTATCTTGTTTTGAATTATTCGTAGCTGCTCCTAAGCTTCATTCAGAATGGCCTTTGTTCTATTCCAAATCATCTGTGAAGCCATTTGAGAGAATGAGGGGCTTCCAAAGAAACATAAACCTGGAGCAGGTGTCTCTACTTCTCCTAAGGGAAGAAGGGAGTCCTGTGTTAAGACTGACAATCAATCTGGAAACTGGATAAGGCCTCTGCCTTTCTCCTGTCCTGAGGCCTGACCCCATTAACTGTTTCATTATAGAAAGAAGCTCCCGAAGGCTGCCATGGAAACCACTGCCAAACAGTGACTAGCCTGTGCAAATGCTAATGACCAAGCATATAATGCTAAGTCTGCTTGGTCATTTCAAAACAGGACTAAAACTAACAGGTTTCTACCTTGTCTACTCAATATCTCGCTTAAACTCCTCCACAAATCATACTTTGTAAAACAGAGAAGATGGAGCACGGTGGCTTAAATATAAGCCAAGGTAGGTCAGTAGTTTGAGCTAAGTTTGATTATTTAATGTTTCGCTGTACATTAACAGAATGCCATCTGTTCTCAAATATGCCCCTGCTCTTATTCCAAAGGTCCACTCTCTTGTTAACAACACACGATGCACTGTGGGAGATGTGAGAGGTCTTGAGATTGCCTCTGAGCCGAGTGCATCAAATGTCATCACCACACCCACTTTGGAGTTTGAACCAAAAGACTTGCAATGATAACAGCCTTAGATTAGAGTTCTTTAAGTCATACCTCCTCACTGTGACACCTGACACAGACTTTAAAACGTTGTAAATTACATAACTGATGCAACATAACACATCAGGCACACTACAGATCACTAGATATAACTTATGGGAAACTGCAAGTTAGAATAAGCCACGACTAATCATACTTTTCACCTATTTAGGCCCATGTGAGGATTTCTGTGTGTGAATACAGGCAACCTTATCCCAGTACTATTCATCGGGGCTTGAAACAAGCACTACCAGTTTTGAGTGAGTGAATAATAGGTCTAGTCTAACCAACGGTTCAATGCAAACTAAGCACTCACAAAAAAACAATGCAATGTATGCTTGTCAAAGAGACAGGACTCCATATACATAACATACATACAAAAGTTAAGAAAAAAAAAATGCCTTCATTGACTTCAGTTGGTAATCTAAGCTGAGTATGCAACTGGTTCACGGCCCCAGGTGCTGAAGGCACTGTACGTTTTTGGCAAGTTGACCTGACTCACCAAGGACCAGGATGATTTAAGGGATGAGGCTTCATCCTGTTCGCTGTTCTCCTCCTCTGTGGCACTACCTAAAGGTTCTAACTCTGTCAGAGAGCGCAGCCTCTTCATTGTGTCCTTATCCCAAACTCATACTACTCTGCTTCAGGTCCAGTCCTCCTCCTCCCTGATGACAAGCTTCTGTCTCTCTGTCATTCTTGACTGTATCTCAAATATTCTCCCTACCTGGCCTTTGCCTGACCCTCCCTGGCATAAACACAAACAAGCGTACTCTGTGTGATGTTATTGGACCCTCTTACGTAAGTGACTAAAACATATTTACTTTCTTTTTTCACTTTTTACTATCTTCTGATGCTTTGCAACCAATAAGAAGAGGGGACAGCCTCTATCTAGCCAATGAGAGAGTCATGGGGGTCAGTGCTTCAGAGACTGATAAGAGAGCCGTTTCCTGTGAAGGGTCGTTTAGCGGTGTGGTCTGATAAAGGGTTCGGTAAGGGGGCTGAAGGAGGAGTCTATGGGCAAATGGCGCCAACACCGTAGTCACGTGAGATAGAGAGCTCACTCAGAAAAAAAAACGACCCAAAACTGTCCCTGGGGCCGGAGAGTACTCCAAGAAAAAAAACTCCTCTGCTAAGAAATATGCCAAAGAGAGGAATGACAATGTCACAGCTATAAGGTTTCAACAGCACCCAATGATGATGCCATTTCTGTAGTCTGAGGTAAAACCAAAACATGCCCATGTGGTCCTGCTTCTGATTTTCCCATGAAGTAGTATGTACTAGGCTGTAACAACTTGAAAAAAAAAATCACCCAGGACACACTTATTCAGTCCACCTGCCCTCCTCTACTGTTTACAATCCTGAGTGTGTGTCTAATATTAAATAAAGCACGTGGGACTCTCTGGTAGTCCTTCAGGCCATATAATCTGTTCTCTGTAATCAAAACCTAAGGGCCAAAATTGATAAGGCTAGAAGCTGAGTCTGTCTTTGTTTCTGAACACTGGGTACCGAGACATTGTGTGTGCTTTGTGGGGCCAGATATGGCAAGTGTAATTATTTCTCAATAACCAATCTCCGCTGGCCACAAAAACCCACTGATACCAATGGCATAACAATAGCACTTTTATGGCGAGTACAGCTGCTTTCGCAGTGTGATAACAGCAGGGGTTAACGCAATTCAGAGGTGACTCGGGGTAAGCCGGATTATGCTGTTTACTTTTTATTCACGGTATAGATTCATGGGGGATGAATAATAACATGAAGAATTACAAAAAAAAAAAAAAGTCAGGCCAAGCAATGTATGCTTCTCATGTGAGCAAATCTCTGTATTCATCCCTGAAATCAATCATTCACCAAGTTTAAGTCCAGCTCATGGCAACAATTTAAAAAAAGACACAGGTCACGCTTTTAGCAATTTTCCATATACTTATAATGCTACCTATCAACCCAGATACAACATCTATGTTTTTAAGACACTTAAGTCCAAATACTATCAAACACTAACAAAACTCCCTCTGCTTCTTAAGGAAGTATTTGTCCGTGTACAAAAAGAGCTTGCCCTCTACAAAAGGCACCATAATTTCACTTTCAGTTTTTGTTTGTTTAGTTTGTCTGTTTTTGACCATGAACACGCACGAAGACGATTCATTATTAAAAGCCTTAGGATCTGCTCAAGTTTCAATGTCTCATAAATTATTGATTGGTCAGTAATTTAGTATTGTAACCTTTAGAATCAAATACTACTTTGCACTCCATATAAACAACAAAGTGCAGTTACCTGAAAAGTACTGCCAATTCACTGTCAGTATGCTAAAAACTGCACAAGCTGAGTTAACCCATTTTTAGAACAGCACATTTGGTTTCATGACATTTCGCATAGAAACTGAACTGACGTTAAGAATTCTGCCAGCTGTGGTTGGTCACTGACATTCTGAGTGTCTCTGAGCGGAAGGACTGCCTTCTGCAAGACAGGTTTTTAAACATTGCAAATGAAAGAGGTACAGAACTTCTGGTGTTGAAGAAATTGATCAAGTGGCATATAAAAAAAAGATGCAAGACAACATGATAATTATAGCCTAATGATAACAGTAGGCCATACCACAGTCCTTACTGTGATTAATCAGTGTTTGACTTTTGCCTACACGTCTGTCACGGAACGTGATAGAGCAAAACACCCTGAAATACTTTGATAGTCAAAGCTTGTGGGATAAATCAAGGTTTCCTATTTGACACTCTCTAGGTAACAGGGACATTACAAGCTGAACGATTATTTTATATTATACACACACAAAATGTGACCAGTCAAACAAACAAAATGAAACTTTTTTTTTAATTCTGAGGGCCATAGCACATGTGTATGAACTAAAACGTAGCATATCTGTGCAGTGGTGCCATGACGCCAAGTACTGATGATAAAAGTTTTCCAAGTTCTGATGAGCTTGGGTGACAGGACAGGCCAACGTTTCATTACAAGCATAAACTTACTGGAGATATCAAACGCGACTTTCAAATAGATTTGTCCAGAGTAAGGTGTTATTTAATTAATGTTATTATTAGTTACTATCAGTTATCATTAAAATCATTATATCTTCACAGTCACAGACAAAACCACACGCCAAATAATCAGACAGTTAAACTGGGAGCTAGCTTGTCCTCATAAGCATTTTATTAAGATGTTCAAAATCTACCGAAACCACGGGAATGTATGACGGTTAACTCCGCCTGATCATACACTGTGCTAGGCAATTGAACTAATTCGATATACTGAATTACTGACAAAATTCTGGCTCTTTTTTTAAAACCTGAGAGCTGTCACAGAGAAGCGGCGACATAGAGTACATGTATACTTTCAAACCTGAGAACCCAGCTAGCTATGCTAATTTAGCTTGCTAGCAGGACTGAGGTTTGCTAGCACGAATCAATGACGATGATTTGAATCGCCAAGTTAGTGACATAAATTACATAAATATCGCCCCAGACAGTCAGGAATTCATGTTAGCTAATCTAAATATCACCTTGAGCTATGTACATATAACTATAACGAACAAAACTGATGTTTTTTTTCCTTTACCTTGTATGAACCACAGCAGTGGAATGAGGGTATCTGTATCGATGTGAGATTCTGTCTCTTCTGTTACTGGTCGAAGTTCCGCTTTCAGTGAGCTTCCAGCTGTTTTAGTAATGAAACGTCCAAACCTTCGTTTCTGTCCATGAAAAAAACAAAAAACCCTACATACCTCTACGTTATATCAAACGCTGACACATTGGAACTCTCTCCTCTACTACGTGATGTATTTTGACGGAAACTCCTCCATGGCCAAGGGTCGGACTCGGTCAATTTGCCGACAACAGCGGCAGCGGTGATGCGACACCACCACGTGACATCTCGAGAATCCATTCATGTGCTTTACATCTGTCAGTCCAATGATAGCACTACCAACAATGACACTTATACACTTCTAGTTTTATTATTTTTGTAAATGGCAGGACTATCATCAGTTGTCACTATTGTTCATCTCATAGGACCTAAAGTCGGTCAAATGATATGATGATGAAATGTCTGGCATTAAGCAGTGTTTAAAAACATGGGATCTCCCCTTCACTCATTTCTCTGAGCAAAATGGTCAGAAGTATGACGGCTTAGAATGCATAGCATCATTTCAGAGATCATACGTTTGGTTTCCTTTAAGGTGTTTTGTAAAGATGAGTCACGGGTTCATTGTCAATAACAATAAAAAGTTGAGTAGAAAACTACATCAGATGCCAGTATTTCAAATGCAAATGATGGCCGAAAGTTCCTGAACACACAGGCACTCTGCATGGTTTAATACTGTATTGTTATCACACAACACTGCTAGGTGCACTGTTCTCATGGATAAAAGGCAGATTAACGTGGGACCACACAGAACACACATTTTGGACTACAACACATAACAAAAGCACTCCCAAAAGCTTTATCTCACATGAATGCTTTAAGAATATACACATTCAGTTTGCACCTGGACTAGATTACAATTTAAGTACAACTAGCGCTTGTATATTTTGTGTCCAACTTTTGAATGGGCTAAACATGGAGCAAAAACAAAAAAAAGAGTACAACAAATGAGTTTAAGCAGAAACTCCTCTCTTATTATTATTTTTTTTTACAGACCTCTGACAAGATGGATAGTACAAGTTTATCTCAGTATTAATGTTAAACTGTAAAACAAATACTGTCTGAATTTAGTTATCATGTACATTCACAATTGTTATCCTTGTGTACAGCAGACAGGTACTTTCTCTGGCAGTTCAAACAGAAACAGTGATACAGCCAGTGTTGGACTGATACAGAGAAAGAAAAACACACAGTGAGATAAAAACATACAACAGAGGCACAATTCAACATCTGCAATAATTCCAGTTTATGCTTTTATGTAAGGCAATACCCAAAGCAATCCAAGCATGTGTTTTATCTCTATTCTCAAAATCTAAACAATGCTTCTTTTGGGAAATAAGGAAAATAAACTTACACTGTTTGTCTGAGGGTTATTGTGAACATCAGTTTTTACCCTTCACAACGGAGAAACAATTATGTCACCATAAAGGCGCGTAAAAAAAAAAGAAAGGCCAAGGAAAAGTGTTTACTAGGGTCATAATGTTTCAATAATTTACCGAGCCCAATTTCCGAAAAGATTCTTAGAGAATCGTGATACAATATGTTGTGTAACCAAACAACATTCCTGCTTTAATTGCTCAACAGGAATAGTATGAATGGACATGCTTCCTTGTAGAATACTTTGGGAATTACAGTGATCTTTCAACTCCTGCCTCCCCTTGTGTTATCATCTCTCTTTACTCTTTCTTCTCTTCCTCTTCTTCTGGCAAGTAGACACTGACAGTGAACTCGCCGGCCTCTGTGCCATACTTGTTCTTCACCAGCAGGGCATATTTCCCGGAATCGACGGTGGTGACAGCCGCTATGGTGATGCTGGCAAACTTGCCATGTTCAAACTTCAGAGTATAGTGTTCATCAGCCACCAGTTCCTTGTCATTCTTCAACCAGCTCACTTCAGGAACAGGGTCTCCCCACACGTTGCCAGTGAGGTTCAAAGACTGACGAGGACAATAAAAGTAACATCATGACCAAACACGTGCTCAAAAAAACCACATCAGCAAAGGCATCCTTCTGACAAGTCATCAAATAAACGATATTGATTATAAAATAAGGAAGAGATATACAGGCCCACAGGTTATCTAGACCACAACATATGCTAAATAAATAAAAAATCTAGGGAAGAATATAAACAGAAATAGGTTGTGGCATAACAAGCTGATCCAGAGTGATAGAGATAAGACAGAGGCACTAGGGGTATTACCTTGCCTTCCTGGATAGTGACCACGTCGGGCAGTCCTCCCACCACACGAGCCCGGTCTTTGAGAGAAACAGGGCAGAAGGTTAGAAAGTAAACTACACAATCAATCAACACTGATCTTCTCTTTAAAAAAAAAAAAATCACAGGCCTAGATTTTCCAACAGCAGCTGGGTGAATCATAAGAACTGACGTCGTTATTCATTTAGATAATACCTATCTGAAGAGCATTTCAGACAAAACGAATTTTGCCTCTATGCATTTCTGATATATCCCAAAGGGACTAAGCTTTATAATGTCAACCTCAAAACTTGTGTTTTTGTTTTTCAGGAGGAGTTCAACAATGACAGTTGAGATAATGACTTACTTCTCTCTGCAATGGCTGCCGCCCTGAGGAAGGAAAAGAGAGATAAGCTCACTGTTACTAGATTCTTTAAATAGTATCAGAGCTTGTCGAGGTAAGACAAGCTACTTCCACACTTCAGTATGAGGAAATGTCTGAGCTCAAAACTTTCAAGCAATGACGCACTTATATTAGGATTATGTAAAAAAAAAAATGCTAAAGATGGAAACATCAGTATTTTTCCTCTGAGACGTTCCGCAAAGCAAACACCTACATGACTTCAACACGTTCCACATATCACATGTGTTTATTTGGCCCAAAGCTGTTTTGCACAAGTGATGCAATGATGTAAGTATTTACATAAATAAGTTATGTAATTAGAGGTAATTAAAATAAGTAATGTTATTTCTATACCTATATTATTACAGAACTTACTTCAGCCTCTGGAACTCCTCAAATGCCTCTTCCCATGCTGTAAATATGAACAGAACACTGGGTTCAGATATCAGTGAAGCAGTTTCCATACAAAGGGAAAGATTACCACAAGTTTTAATGTATATCAAAGAAGTTTTAAGGGTTTTTTTTTTTTTTAATCAAAGATGTTTCTGTCTGTGTATTGTTTATATGGAGGGAATAATACTGGGATGGGAGGACTGAGAGGGAGAGATGAAGGAATCACATTACACACTGTACAAACATACACACCCCCCCCACGCGCACACACACACACACACCCACACGCGCACGCGCACACACACACACACACACACCCACACACACACACGCACACGCACACGCACACGCACACGCACACACACACAAACGCGCGCGCGCACACACACGCACACACACACACAGACACACCCACACACACACGCACACACACACACGCACACGCACACACACGCACACGCACACACACACGCAGTATGATACAATATTTGGTGCCCCTCGCAGTGAATGAGAGAGTCATTGGCTCTCACCTTGTCCAGACAGATCAAAGACCCTCTTGACGCCATCCTTTCCGTCAAAGATGTCGATGGCGTACTTGCCCTTGTCCTTTTCTGTGGGCTCATTGATCTTAAGCCACAGCTGTTCTCCAGTGACTCCACACTGAACTCTGTCTGAGTGAGAAATCTTTGCATCTCTAACAGGGGGTAGAGACAAGATGATGTCACACGGGGCCATATATCCATGTTACATTACACAGACACCATTACACAATGTTGTGATGTACAGCACAGAGCTCACTATGTGATAGCGACCAAAATGAGGTCAGGCTGAAAGCAACTTCCATTTTCTGAACCAGTTATCAAGATCCTGCGGTGAAGTTTTGAAACTGTAGGGTGAAGTCTGAAAATTAAACATTGATTTTTTTTTTTTTTTTTTTTTTCAATTTACTGCGACCTGGGAAAGTGCAAACACGATCCTGCTTTGGAAGAGTTTCACATTTCAACGGCCTGACACACGGCAGAACTTATTATTTCACTCAAAAGTTATATTTGAACGTCCTTTGAAAAAAAGAAAAAAGAAAAAAAAAAAAAGACTCGTCTGTATGCAGATGTTACACAGATTAGAGGACCAACGTTTAAAAATAAACATTGCACGTCGGCTGCCAGCTTCAGTTGTGTTGCTGAGATTAGAACACTCTGACAGAGACAGTAAGACTCAGACAGCACGGTACATAACAAAATTAGGAAGTATTACTTGTGGAGCCAGCCAAAACGCAGTTCTTCGGTGTAATACGTAACAAATGTGTAAAGAATAATTCCATGTTCTGTGCTCATAACTTTGAGCTCAGCGGCAGAGTTAGCTGTGGGGAGACAGGGAGAAGAAAAATGAGAAGAAAATGTTAACTTTTTCAAAGGACTTTTTTTTTTTTTTTTTTTTAAAAAGATCATTGTTTAGACTTCATGTAATGTTAAGGAAGAATGACAAGAAACAAAAAGCAAATTGGCAGGGGGAGGGGGGGGGGCACTGAAAAATATGAGACATTTTAAACTGAGGCTCACCAATAACTCTGAACAGTTCATTCATCACAGCCTGGAAACCTAAAAAAAACAATAGCATGTGTTCAGAATTCTATTTCTCATGGGTCCATGTATTTCAAATGAATTGAGTTTACACTATAAATGACACAAAAAGAGGGGGCTGCTGAGGAGAGAGGGGAGGGGGGGGGGGGGGTATTATTTACCTGCTTCAGTCAAATCCAGCTTAGTCTTGTCTTTACCTCTCTCATCTCTCAGTTTTACCTCATATACACCTGCATCTCTCTTTGAAATCTATGGCAGGCGGGGGAGGGAGTTGAAGGGGGTTGAGAAAGGAATATCAGTAACGGTTTGTTCAATGCTAGAAAAATATCTGAATATAAAAGAAGGCATCAAACAAAGCTAAAGAAACCGAAAAGGCAAGCTTTTCTCCTGCGGAGGATGCTGCAGGCTAACACACAAAACAAAGAAAGATTAGAACAGATGTGAGTGATTAGGAGAAGAAAAAAACATGTATAAAAGACATAAAAACAGAGAAAAACGTGGATTTTTCTTTCTTTTTTTTCTTTTTTTAAGACAAGAACTTATAGAGGAAATGCTCCACACTTTTGGTTTTCCGGGGCTTGGCTCATCAGCGGGTTTCTTTTTTTCCTCTTTTTCCTTCTTTACAACACACTGTAAATTAGACAGATATAGCGGTTAGTGCCAGCGCCCCCTGCAGGAGTAGCGAGGAAGTTCTGCCACTCCTCCTCATTTGCATGCAGTAGCTTCACTCCTCTCTTACTCAAATGTGACTGATATTTCTCTGGGCAACTTATGTACATTAAACCAAACTACAGCTAATAATATTAACTGTCACTGACCACTTCAATGACACACATTGTGTTTTTAAAAAGTTAAACATGGTAAGAACATAAAAGAGAGAAACAGCATGGAAACATTTCTGCACTCACAGTTTGACTTGTCAATGGTTCCCCTGATAAAACTTACACTATGCAACCATGTATTCATGGTAAATGTAGACCAGAAATTAAAAATATAAAAAATATCATGTAGAGGATGACATAAATTCATGTCATGAAATGGACACAGACTGTCCTTATGGTCTGACTTGTCCCTTGTTCTCCTCTCAGACTACTCACTGAGGGATTACATATGAACAATAAATGTATTTAACAAATTCAAAATATACAACATGTGATATATGAGGGGTAATGCATAAATGTAACAGATGACATGAACTGATTTGCGTTAAATAAACCTCTACATGTCATCCTGTGATGAACAGGTTATAATAAAAATTTAATGGTAAAGTACAAGTCGAAATGCTGAAAAATATTATCTGTTCCATCCAAGAAGCAGACTCAAAGAGGCACACGTATCCTTTAAAATTTATGGGTCCATGTATCAGAGAGGAAGAGCTGCTTCAAGCATAGCCTGCAGCTTATTAGCAAATCTTACAGCACTGCGGCACTGCCAGTAGCATAGCTGTTATTAGCCTTGTTTCTGATATTTGCAACCCCCTCCCTCCCTCACCCCTGCCCCCCCCCCATCTCAAAATCCCATCCAGGCATGCCAGACATGACCTGACCTTGCCGATGTCAAAGGTCAACACGCCATCGGCGATGCTTATCTGTTTAGCCTCTTCATCATCCTCATCGATCTCGATTCCATCCTTAAACCAGCAAATCTCGGTCTCTGGTTTTATATTTCCCACCTAAAGGGGAGAAAGAGGGAGAGAGAGAGAGAGAAACAGACAGAGAGAGAGTATAAAATATTAATCAAGGCAGTTTTGAGTTACTTTGTAGTTTTTTTTTTGTATATTTGCTTCCTCCAGTGTCATCCAGCCTTACCGTGCATTTCAGATGCACATCGCATTGTGGGGTGACCTCGAAACCAAGGTACTCCACAAAATGAGGACCTGTTTGTGGAGAAATACGACTTTTTTTGTTCTTGTTTGATATGAGGATGGTACAAAGGCCATAAACTTTCTGCGAACCGAGAACTTTTGAAGAAAGCTCTGAAATGCAAAAACGATGTCTGTTGTGTTTACCATACCTTGCCTGCGGACCCATTCTGCCCTTTCAAATTCAGATTTCTTCTGAATCTCAGCAAACTCTGCATGATCACAGGAGTAAAACAGAGAACAATAAACAGAGACATTTTCTCAGGATATTTTACGAACAGTGTGTATGATCTATTCTAGATTTATTTTTCAAAACCTAGGACAACAACAATAACTCATAACTTCTAATCTCTCATGCCTTCCACTTGGTTATGAACAAATTTTGTGACTCAAAAGGATGTCTGCCGTGTGAATCCAGTTCATGCAAGTGCAGTTAAGTTGTCATCTGCTGCCCTCTAGAGGATATATACAGACAAAGCAGTGACAACTACAGCCAAGATTTGATAACCTAACAGACATGTAGCATGACGATTATCATACCTTCCCCAATAAGCACCAAACTGGTACGACCCTTTGCTTTCCCATCAACAAGGTCAAAGGTGAAAGTTCCCTCATCTGTAACTTCCAGTGAGTCCATGAACATCTCAATAATGCCAGTGGACTTGTCGAAGTTCATTGTGTATTTCTGGAATATATGATCAACAAAATCCAATTTCAAAACACAGCATTAGCTTATCTAGGCAATGTGCTACTTTTATGTGAATGTGTGTGTGTGTGTGTGTGTGTGTGTGTGTGTGTATCTTTTTGCTAACTTAAGAAGACGTCTCACCGATAGTTTACTGTTCAACACGGTTCTACTAGGGGCACTTTGAAAACCAGGGTCAAAACCACAGTCCTCCCTGGTAAAAATCATTCCACAAGTGCTTTTTTTTAATAAAAGATATTGTTGTAATTGGCAAAACTACAACTGCATGTGGAAGCGCATATATAATCGTGGGTGAAAGTGTTTTTGGTGAGGGCCAGGGTTAGGGTTGGGTTGCTATTCTATAATTTTGGTATAATGGAAGTGAATGGTTGGTCACTGGAACGTAGCACATAAGGTGCACTCGTGTGCATGGGTACGTGCGTACGTGCACGCCTGTGCGTGTGTGTGTGAGAGGAGAGAGAGAGAGAGAGTGAGAGAGAAATTTTCTCTCTTTATATGTCATACCTTTCCTTGGGTGATGATGTTATCGTTGAAGATGTATTCCACCTCGCAGTTAGAGGTAAACTTGCCCACTTCGCACCAGAAACGAACACGTCCCTTCTCCTGGAGTTCAATAGCCATCTCAGACTTGAAGGGAATAACTGCGGAACAGTCACTGGAGTTAGTTAGGCTACAGCAGAACTCTACACAACTCAACTACAAGTATTAAAATTACTGGTAAAATGCAATAATGTTGTTTTTAATAAATGGAGAACTACTTACTGGGGAACTTATGATCATGGCTGATGTCCAACAAACGTTTCAATCCTATAAACAGAAAACATAAGTTCATTAAAGACATTAGCAACACTCCACATCATAAACGCAGCGTCACTCCCTCTCCTGGAAACTTCTCTCATTTTATTTGTGACTGTTTGTACGTTGCTTTTCATTTCATGTAGTGTTTCAACGCGTTTCCAGTCTCAATCACAGAAGTCCACATTACAGCTCTATTTCTCTTAGTGTAGTTTGAACAGGGCAACATCAATTAGTAGATCCTAAGGACTGATGTTGAGAAACACTGTCGCGGTGCTGTTATACTCATCAAACAGGAATGAGATTTAGCCTTTCCAATAAAAGTGCTTGAGGACTGTGGCTAGAAAAAAGAAAATAGGCATAAAAATTTGGGATTTCACCTAAGCCCGCTGGGAAAAAGACAAGGTACGGTGGCCTCCTTTTCCCCCATAAGGCTAAATGAAGATATGACATAGCAACTTTGACTGCTGGTTAATCCCCTGGGATGAGGTGGGGTCAGCAAACTCTCCTTGGCTCAGAGGCACAGACGTCACACACATACCAGCCGGAGTGAGACGGAAGATCGCCCCAAAAATGCCTGGGAGATGAAAACAACGACTCACCCTCCTCTGTGAGGGTGTAGCTAGCAGAAACACCATCTGTGTTGGTGACCACACAGGAATAAATGCCCAGGTCTTCCACAGAGGGATCATTGAAGATGGCTCTGGATCTGTAAACAAAGAAACAAATCACAGCTAAATAAGGAGCAACTTCTCCGTAAAATATTTCGCGAAACCGTAGTGGCGTTTGCCAATAAACGCGCAGAATCGTTCTGGGGCATCTTACATTGTTTTCTCATGTCTCATGAAAAAAGAAAAAAAAACGTGATTTGAGTTTCAAACAAAAGTGGATGCTCCAGCAGCTCCGTTATAACAACTTCAGAAGTGAGCGCATGTGTGTACAGCTGAACTGAGGGGAAACATCAGAGAGAATGAATAACTAATGGACTAATGACGCGATGACTCACTTGCCCCCTGAAGTCTCAACAGTAAGGCGAGAGGTGTCTGTGAGGGCCGTGTAGTTCTTGGACCAAACAAACTGAGAATCAGCTGCCATTTCAGAGCACTCGAAGATCAGAGAGATCACACCGTCATCATCCACATCCACGATGATCTCATTGGTTCCTGGAGAAAAACCCAAGTTCATTTACGCAAACATTGGAAATGCAACCTGAAAAACGGGATACCTTAGCATTTCACCTTCAGTTAGGCTCACCTGGGCGAGTCTGGGCCAGAATAGGTTCTGTCGCTTTGGATGGTCCACCAACACCTACCACGTTCTTGGCATGGACACGTAGCATGTAGGAGACGCCGTCCTTCAGCCCGGTCACCTGAATAATCACACAGAGAAAGACACTGAACAATAAGAACAACCCCTCTGTCGACCCCACTCCCCTTAGTCCTTTCGATCATGTTCATAACTGCACAAGTCCACCCCCCCCCCCCCTTCCCTGCTGTACCAACTTTCTCAAAGAGTTTCTCTCTCACAGGTCCCCTGCGGCACTATGCTGTAGATCACACTGAGTGAGCTCAATGTTTTAAATAGAAACAGAGTCTTAAATGTCCTTGTGGGAGTGACATAACGAGCGAGCTATGTTCTCATTTCTTCACCTTCATGTAGGTCAGTTTGGTAGACCTCTCATGCACGCCCCTCCAGGTGCCCTTCCCAGAAGAGGCCTCTTTGATGTCCACATAGTATCCGGTGACTGGACTGCGGCCGTTGAAAGTGGGCGGCTCCCAAAGGAGAACCAAGGAGTCCTTCCGCACCTCCAGAACGTGGAGGCCGTGAGGAGGTCCTGAAGCAGACGTATACAATAAGACCATTATCAAAACACAAGCTTACACTTCTAAGACTCCAGAGACAGACAAAAAGGGAATAAACACTACTCGACAAACACACAGAGTGTAACTTTCTTCAGCTAAAAGCATTGTATAATTTGTGGGGGGTTTTTTTGGGAACGGAACAGGTCACCGATGAAAAGCCGGCCGTGTTCTGTTCTCATTATGTTTCTTTCAAAGCCCTGTGAAAAAAAATAAAACCCGAAAGAAAACCGTGCCCTGTTTTTTTTTTTCCAGCGCCTATTTTCAGAAACTTTTATGTGGCATCTGAAAAACAAGCAGGCGGCTCATTCACCTGGCACTGCGACAGTCCACTCCTTACACTCCAGTGCAGCGCTGGGCTTGGAGCCCTCGCTTATGCCTGCCATGTTGACAGCACGCACCTGGAACTGGTAGAACGTGTTCTCTTTCAGGTCCTCTGCCTAAACAGCCCGTGAGAACATATAGATAGGGAGAGGGCGACAGAGAGGAGGACAAGTCAATTTCAAATCCATAATATTATATTCTATAATACTATAGTATAGTACTATGATACTATAATACTTGTGGTAGTTGTAACTGGCCATTATTTTTGTAAAATCCTTGAGTTGAGATGCCTAAATAAAGGCACATTTTCTCGAGGAGGGAAATTACATGAATTCATTCATTATTTCAGTCATTTCAGTATTTCAGTTATTAATGATCCTGGTTATTTATAGTTTGCACACTATAAATGACCTGCAAGCATCACAGTCTGCTAAATAATTAAAATGTTAATTATAATTCAAAATTGTAATTAACGAAAACCCCTGCACTCACTTTGTATGAAGTTTCCGTGACAGCATGGGTGTTAAGCTCATGCCAACGGCCCGCAACTCCGTGCCTAACGGTCCTGTAGTCCAAGAAGTATCCACGGACATCTGCACCGCCGTCATCAGCGGGTGCCTTCCAGCCCAGCACCATGTAGTCGCGTACCCTCTCCACCAGGGTCACACCAGTGGGTGGAGAAGGGACGGCTGGAACACAAACCACTCAGGTCAACAACAGAATCACACAAGTCAATCACGCTCTCCCTCTTATACCACGTCCTGATTGACAATTGCGTGTAAACCATGGATTAAAAAACCCTCTAATTAAAAGTATCATGAGAGTATGAGAGCAATGGTCATCTTAAATTAGCTTAAGATAATTTTTTTTGCTATTTCTGGATGTAGGTGCCTGTGCTGAAGTGGGAGATAACTGTGTGATTGTATATAAAATCTGAGGTTTATTGTAATTAGTTAACAACTGAAAAAGCATGATTTCTCTTTAGTTAATTGCAGCAGTAATGTTTGTAGCATAATTGGTCAGTACAGAATTAAGTTTTTTTTTTTTTTTCAAGTATGCAAACAAGGCTGATTCTTAGTATGGCCAAAACAGCCAAAAAGTCTTCTTAAATCATGCATAAGGCATAACAGGCACACATCTCTGAAAACGATTTTGTGTAAATGCTTTGACCCCATCACTCAATCAAAGACAAACAAAAATCTCAATGCATATGCATCTTAGATTATAAATAGCCTTAAACAGCAAGTCGGGGGGGATGTTACTGAACTGTCCAGCTCAGAGACAAGTTACGCTCTGACATAAATCTCTAATTCTCTGTCTCTCTGTCTTGTTTCTTTTTAATGAGATGGTCCTTGTTCCTGACCCTCCTATCCGACACTGACCCACTATGATGGGAGTATCTGGATTTTACTTACTGTCGACGCCCAAGTCTCTGAACAGGAGTCAGACTCTCTCTCTCTCTCTCTCTCTCTCTGTCTCACTCACGTTTCACCTCTCACCCTGGTCATGCAACGGCAAGCATCAGACCCCCTGCAGTTGACTCATGAGACACAGCAGGGGACAAACAGCATGGACAGAGGCATATTAAATCACAAAAAGACATGCTGACCAGCGTTCAATACGCCTTTGATGTGCTACTGCAAAATGAATGCCAATCTCGTCAGTATGAGTCACGACCATTGTCCTGACCTCCCTTTACCGCCTATTTTGAGCAAGCAGAACTAGGAAACATTGGAAAAAAGCCCTGTATTCAGGGTGGTGCATTATGTCTATTTAACCGCGTGGTATCATTTTTTTTTTTGTCTGACCGCCAAAAAAAAAACAGCTTCTCTTGGTGAAAGTGTTATTAGAAGGTTACAGTGAGATGAGATCACTGAAGCATGCCACGTAACATGCAGGAACAGAGATTAGTGCAGCACAACATACATGCAGGTGTAAGTGCTTGCTTTACATAAGATAAAGCAAAAGAACACGAAGATGGAAAAAGGCTCAGATGTTTGGCTTCCTGTGGACACAGGAAGAACCGAGTCTACGCCACTGAGTGGAGAGGGCGATTTAAGAAAGACTGTGAATGATAAACGTGATTGGTGATGAGGACGAACGGTGCTGCAAACAGGGGAGTGCAGAGTGTAGGAGGAGGCGGTCATATGCGTGGTTTAAAAAAAAGAAAGACTTCTTGTTTTGTACGTCGGTTCTGACTTCTCCTTGGCGAGACCGTAACCTCCACATCTGACCCTCTGACTTTATGAAAGTGGTCCACTCACCTACAGCCGCCTTCACCACGATTTCCTCAGACTCTGCAGAGCTTGAACTGTATCCAGCAGCATTGATTGCCTTAACTCTGAACACATACTTCTCTTCTGTGCTCAGCCCATGACACACAAACCTACAAACCAGCAGACAGGCTGATTAACCTCACATCTTCCAGTAAGAAAAACGAAAGAGTCCCTATCATCAGAAGGTTACACGACGAATAGGAGGTGACAACTATGTGACGAAGGTTAACTATAGACCCCCTATTTATTACATGTTTTGAGGACTATTAAACTGAAGTCTGGACCTACTCTGGCTGGCATTACCTGGCGCCTTTGACTGGTTTGTTGTTGCAGGGCACCCACACGTTGCTGCCCACCACACTGGTCTCAATATAATAACCCACTAGACCCTTGGCCTCCTGGGATGCGCCCCAGGAAACCACCACAGAGGTAGCCGTGTTCCTGGTGGGCACTATAGGACCAGGCGCTGACGGTAGGTCTAACAAGGATGAAACCAGGGAATAGTTCATGACATGGTAATTATACATTAAATAAGACTGGACTGTAAGATTCATCGTGATTCTAAAGTGTTTAATCAAAAATTAAACCAAATATGACAATTATTCAAAATAACTGACAGCACACATTGCACAGTTAATTATGAAAAGCACATGAATCAGCTGTCAAACAACTGACTTGTTTTCCGAATAAGCAGCTGTGATATTTCCATTCACATTTACATTTATTCATTTAGCAGATGCTCTTATACAAAATGATTTCCAATATTGTTATTATTTCGAGTAATTTGTCCACCTAACTTCTCGTTTTCTTCCTACTCACTCATGTAACTCACGTACTCACCCAGTCGGTCTCCCACAGTGGTCGCCTCAGTTGGTGCAGATGGCTCCCCGACCCCTGCGGAGTTACAGCAACGCACACGGAAGGAGTAGGACTTTCCCTCAGCCAGGTCAAACAGAGCAAAACGAGGTGACCTCACTGGCATGCCGGTGTTCACTCTCTGCCAGGTGTCTGTACCCACAATGCACTGGAAACGATAGTGAGATAAGTGACGCCATGACACTGACGCTTTCAGTCACAACTATTCCGAATTATTCATTTTAACATATCTATTGTAAAGTTAAAACACGCATGACAAACATTCTCTCACCTTCTCCACATAGTACATGACACCCTCGTGTCCCCTCTGCACGGGAGGCTTCCAGCTCAACACCACATAGCTCTTGGTTGCCTCAGTAACAGCCAGATCGGAAGGCTCTCCAGGCACCACACCCACTGATTGAGGAAAAAAAAAAACTATTAAGATGTTCTCCAGGATTCAGCAGGCTCAGACTCAAGGTTAATTACATATCCACGCCTGTGCAAGTCATTCACAGCTGTTTATCAAGCTGACACAGGCTCACATGATTAAGATGTGTAAAGCAGGATGTCAGACATCTCTAACAAGGATCATTTCTAGTGAAATCTGAATGTAAGATGAAGGTTCTTATATCTCACCTGTGGGTTCTTCCTCAGTGAACTTTATCATACCAGTCCAAGGAGCAGAAGGATCAGCTTTAACAAAAATCAAGAGGGAGACCGATTGATTGATTGACTGATTGATTGATTGACTGACTGACTGATTGATTGATTGATTGATTGATTGATTGATTGATTGAGTGACTGAGTGAGTGAGTGAGTGAGTGACTGAGTGAGTGAGTGGGTACACAGGAAGTCTCCACAGAAAAAATGCCAATTCACTAACCTCTCAGTCGGGCACGGTCTGACGGGTCCATGGCAACCACCGGGTCAGAGACCCGGGATGGAAGGCTGACCCCTGCCATGTTGATGGCACGCACTCTGAAGACATAGGAGTGACCCTCAATGAGTCCAGTGACTGGGAAGCGGGCATACTTCACAGGAGTGTCATTACACTGAGCCCAGTGGTGGGTGCCAACCTCACACCTGCAAACAGAGTACAGCGCATTTACACATGGTTAAAACACTCCCTTCACCAGATCAGCTAACCATGCCCCAAAAACCGTGTTAAATTCACTTCATGAGCAGGATGAGGGCGAGTAAATATCATGCTAAGTTCATAACACAGTGTAAACAGCACAATGAGAAGATCCAACAGAGGCTTCACTGGTGCTGATGTAGAAAGCACATGAGGGTTCTGACCTGTCAACAAAGTATCCCAGGATGGGGCTACTGCCTTCAATCGCTGGCTGCTTCCAGGTCACAACCACATAATCTTTATTGGCGTCATGGCAACGCACATCGAGAGGAGCCACAGGGACCCCTTCCACCTCCACATCAGCATCTGATACACACACACACACGCACGCAAGCATACACACACACACACACACACACACACCTGTCAAAAGAGTTCCATGCCAGTGTTTTGTCTAATTATGGAAACTAAACTAAACGACATGGCCTCCATGACACACTGCGAGCCTTCGCTGGGAGCCACACCCTTCTGGTGTCATCTGTTCACTAAGAGAAATTCAGTTCTATCTTTTATACTTTTGGTATGACATACAACGACGACAAGCTGAAAAGTAAGGGAGAGTTGACTAATACCAGTCAGACATGATCATAGATTTTTAGACCATAATTTTAGAGAGGTGTGACTGTCTTTGGTTTTGAGAGCCTGATATAGAAGCAGCATTCCCCAAGAGAAATATGATACAGTAGGGAGTCTGTAACTTAAAGACCCAGGACACAAAAAGCGTGACAAGCAAATTCACAAACAGCAAACACAACCACTTTGAAGTCTTCTCTATCATCTATATAGTGAATGTGCCATTTTTGTATCTTCACAAAATTAAGGTGAATGCTTTTTACGACCTTTTGGATTGACGTCTAAGGAAAATTACTGTAGTTCTGTAGTAAGCATGGTGCCATTTGAAATACAAGTCTCAAAAAATGTTTTGAATACATTTTCCTTAGTGAGAGGCACATAAAACGGAAACCTACCAGCAGTATTGTGTGGTCGTTTAAGGGGCCTTTAGTGTTTCTGACACTTTCTTTCAATGTATCAATATGCACACATACCTCTAACAAAGACATAGGCAGAATGAGAGTCAAAGCCAGACTGGGTGTTGACACGAAGGGTGTACAGGCCCTCATCCTCCTTATTAAGGTGTACTAGGGTCAGGGTGGCCTTTTCACCACTCCAGTGCATGTGCACCCACTTAGACGGCTTCAAGGCAACACCTGATAGAACAACAAGAAATGTCAAGTGATAAATGGAAGCAGACAGTAATAAGTGAGCACAACAGGTGGTGACTGAATGGTTTAGACAGAGACTGTTTAGAGTGCCGTCCAGTGCAGGCTGCTCAGGTTGATGTCATTGCTTGTTCAGACAAAATACAAAGAGCAGATACCACTGGTTTACGAAAACGTGGAAAATTACATCAGGATTTCATCAACGAGTTTCATGTAACTTCACTCAAATTTCGATTTCGATTTTCAAAAAATGCTGGAAAATACAGCGGGAATTGCCCGCGGTAACTGTTTTCTTTTTTTTTTAATTTGTTTCTTTGTCGGTGCCTGAACACACTCATACCCACCATCCCTGTACCACACGACCTCAGGCTGGTAGCGTTTCACACTGGGGTAGACAATCACTGTGCAGCCCAAGCTCAGGGTCTCTCCCTCGCGACCAAAGGCAACTTCAAACTTGTCAATAACGGTTGTATTGAACGTGACACCATATTCAGGACTGAAGCCATCTGAGTAGCACAAAAATGGTACACTCTTAACATTCGGGTTATTTTGTAGATATTGAAATGATATCATTCAAAGGTGTAAATAATACTGTACTATTGACGAGTCATTAAGATAAAATGAGAAAAGAACATTGCAAACAAAGTCAAACCATTTAAAACTGTTTAAAACTCACGTGGTTTTTCAGTCACCTGTTCTCCATCTTTGAACCCTTCAGGGAGAAAATGACACAAAAAAGGATGTCACGTTATATGTCATGTTGTCAAATGAAATAAAACTCAATGTTTCTGTCTGTGGAATAAAACATGATTTGAAATCATGGGTTAAAGTTCAGGCTCCCTTCTAAAGTTAATGAAGGATCTCTGTGTGTTTTATGATGTGCTACTATCTCCATGAATGGAATGGCAGGGAATTAAAAAAAGAATCTTTGAAACCCAGTAACAACCCTGTTTATATTAAATGTATCAGCTCTTACACTATAAATCACATATTGTGATGTTAGCATAAACATGTTTGTGAAATCTGGTATTCTGCAGCTCTTCATATGTATAAAATGAAAGAAACATGCTACTTGTATCTAGACTGCCCACAGAGAGCTGGTGGATTCAGTTCTTGTGTGCAACGTTTTCACATAAATTCCATACAAACATTGTGTATGTCAGCTCGAAATCCAAATTTGTGTACAAAACAACAGAAAAGACTGACAAGAGATGTCATACTTTGCCCATAATAGAAACAGAGCTTTTTTTCCCTACAGAGTTGACTGAATTGCCACAACAGTACTTAAAGTTTTATATCATGTCAAACTGAAACCACACATACATGCAAGTCTCAGATGAAAAAAAAAAAGAGAGAAGATTTGTGTCACTTACTTTTAATAATGACAGAAGCAAAGGCAGAGCTTTCCCCCTTGACATTTAGGGCTGAAATACGATACTCGGCAGTGTCGCTGAAATCACAGCTGCGTTCCACAAAAACACAATGTAGACATTCATTAAATAGACTGCAGTTATGCTAATGTAGGTTTTTTTTTTTTTTGTCACTGTCAAACTCACATTATCGCCATGTCTTATGTAATGAAACACAGCACAGTCACGTGTGTAATTCACTCCGGTCTGTTTTAACAGAAACGTCAAACAACAGTAATTGACTGTGAGTGCTATCTACCTTTTAATCTCCAGGGAGTGCATGTTGTAATTGCTTTCAGTGATGTACTTGTCAGGGTGAGCTTTGGCATCGATGACCACATTATTTTTGTACCTTGTGAGGAGACGGGAAAATGAGGACGAGAACAAATAGTCTTAGGAACACGCTTATAAAACAGACCAAAATAAAAGCTTCAATCCTACGCGTGATGCGGTTGGCGTATCCTCAATCATGGCTTTTCCCCCCCGTGACTGAAACTGGTTGTTTGTTAACATTTTTTTTTATATATACTCCTCACCAGGCGACACGGGGTTTGGGCCAGCCAGCCACAGTGCAGTGCAGTTTAACGCTCTTTCCCTCCCACACTGTCTGGGCACGGGGCTTCACAATGAACTCCGGTGGGTGAGTCAGGCTGTCTGGATTCATCTTCCTCTGAAACTCCTCCTTTTCTTGCATCTGTAGAAGTGAACCATGAAGTGGAACAAGAGATAACATATCAAAAGAATGGTATTATGGGTTTAATTTCTTTTACCGCATCACTAGCGTTCATATTATAACACTGTATATTAAAAGATCATCATCTTAGAACTCCTGTTGTAAAAAAAAAAAAAGAAAAAGAAAAAAAAAAGAAAATTACCATTGATAAGCACAGTTTATTCTTTGAATATATGAATACTTCAGAAAGTTTGATGATTCCAAATAATTCTGAAATACTCAAACGAGTGCAAACCCAATTTTATACGGTCACGTCTTTGAAACTGAGGACAAACATCACACGCTAGTACAACAACACCACGCTGGGTGCCGACCTTCTTGCCCAGAGCCAGGCGGTCTGCTGACTCCCTCATGCTCCTCTTCCTGGTTTTCTTTTCCAGCTTCATCTCGTGAGACTCTGTTTCTCTAGCAAAGAGATTTCTCATAACAACGTAGCCAACACTTTCTTCCTTCACCGCCTCCTGGCTCTCCAGAAGCTCCTGTGTGGCTAAATGACTGAGGAGGACAATCATCAAAAATCATTACCACGTTTCCCAAACGCAATCCATAACACAAGACTGTATTTGCCTACATTTTCACATCTTTTTCAAACTTAACCTCAACGTACATGATTCAACTGCTCAAAGATTTTATGATTAGCTGTCGAGTTGCTGCAAGGTGCATTAGTGATGGACTAGAGAAAAAAAAAAGCCATAGTACTGTGTTTCCCCCAATTTCCTCGGCCGTACTGAGATATTTTCAGTACAGTTCTTTGAACTGATGGCAAATGGGTTGTGAACATTATGGTCATTGTGAAAATAGTTTCAAATAATGTCACCTATATATTTAATAACTATCATCATAATCAGTACCGTGATCATATAAATGATCACTTAAAATGATTCTGCAATTCTATTTATGTCTGCTTGTTCTAATAGACAACACTGTTTTGTTTTGTTTTTTCTTTGGTTTTACCTGCTGCGGAAGACAGGCACGACGTATCCAATGACCTCGTTTTCCTTGTCAAAAGCCAGGTAGGAGCGCTTGGCTTTCTTGGAAACTGAAGTGAGAGTCCTCTCCTCTTTTTTCTTAGTGTGCTTTGATACACTAAGTCTGATCAAGAGCAAAAGACAATTAGCTGACAGAAGAGCCACTTACACTCACCAGAGTGGTGATGGACCAGCAGTGGGGCCAGCCAACCAATGCCGTTATCTGGGCCTCCACTGTGATTAACAGTACTTTAATCAGAAGGTAACACTATAGTTCAATATTTTTTTAATCGATTGAAAAGCATTAGGCCACTATTTTGACATTGTTAACTAAACCATTTCAGGTTAATTGTCAATGGATATTAATGTGTTAAGAAGGGGACGAAAGGAGCCCTGCTAAGCATTGTTCTGAATATCATTTTAAAAGACTTTTAGTTTTATAGTAAGCTTGACATATATTATTTTGCCTATGCTAAGCTAAGCTTTGCAGTTGCCCTGTTTGCTGAAATGCTATGAGTTGCAGAGTTGATGTTTTACAGACAATAAGCTGGAGACTCTACAATAGAGTCATGCTAGCAACACAGAGCATAATGTTCACAGAAATACGTTTGTGTCTCACATGTGTCAATGCCAGACATAAGGTACCAGACCTCAGCAAATATGACTTACAAAGTTTTCAGAGCAGAATTCTCTACAAAACTTCTTTTTTCGTGCTCTGCCATATAAAACAGACAATATCAATTCCCGCAGGCAATTCATGAGATCCAATATAACAAGAAAATACCTCTGGATTTTCTCCTGAAATAGACAGGACAATTTCAGTAATTCAAAGTTTCATTTGTTTGAATAACAATTCTCAATGTTATGTTGGCATCAAAAAATATCTCCCACTAATTCTAAAACTGACCAAGAATATTGTCAAAAACTGCTTGCTTTTTGCCTGGAAAACACTGTAGCTTTACAAATACTTTCAAAAGGGTTACAATGCATCCAATCCAGATAAGACGGGTCACAACAAAGGCAATTACAGTTTTCTCTAGACCAGAAAGATACTCATCTGAAGGGTGCAACATACATATTATGTATACATTATATTAAGTTAATGTAATCCATATACCCCAGTCAACGCAATACCAAATAGAACTGGAGCAAAAATTGTTAGCACAAACTTGAAATGGGTCAAGATATATGTCAGCTGGAACAGCATCTTGCATTCTGCAATTTGTGGTTACAAAAACACAGGCGACCACAACAAGAAAAGACAAAAGTATGTGACTAACCCTGACACATTTCAAACTGTCAGAAACATTTCCGGCCTGCGATTGTTTGGACGGGTTATTAATAGGGAACAACAGTGCCCCACAGGAGTCTGGCATCCAGGAGTAATTCATGTCTGATCTCCTGCATTACCATAAATTACTGGTTAAGGCTTCCGTGATCCTTCTTTTTGTATCCCAGTGGATTCATTTGAAAACGCATTACAGTAACGACAACACAAAGAGAACGCCGTAGTCGCGACAGACTGAGAAATAATGCAGAAATCTGAAAGGGCACTTTTGAGTAACCTTACAAATCTACACCCAAATAATCAAATATTCATCTGTCAGTAAAAATACTGTTTCTTATAAAATCGCTGTATTCCAATTATGGGACATAATAGCTCGGTACATGAAGATGATATCAAATCAAATGCCAATGTCCACTCTAATTAGCGTGAACACAAATCTATTTGCCATTAAAATTAAAGTGGCACATTTTTTTACCTTCAATAAAGCAATTTTGTTACTTGTTTAAAAAAAATGCTTAAAATTAAGAATGCAATGTAATAATAATACAGAAACCTCTAAAAAAAAAATCTGAATGTGCTTTCTTTACTCATCTCATGTTCAAGAGCAGTCTCTTTACAGTAGCTATACAGTTCTGTCTAAGTTCCATGTTAAGGGAACCAGAAATAGCCATGGGAACCATTAATATCTTTGGCTCATACCCGTGGAGGCTCAAATTCTCTGTCCAGTCAGGTCATACAGTATATGCTAATGTATTTAGCATTTAACCTGTAAGTACTATGTGAAACAAATCTTTTCAAGAGCTCATGGGTTTGCTGCCATTTTCAGAATGATGCTGTAATTTCACTAATACCTAAATATTCTCCTCATGTTCTCAGTTATCAATAGAAGTTTGGACACAGCAATTTAATTCTGATGTAGCTTAATTTCACACGAGGACTATCCTTTAGACTGAACATGTGGCAATCACTGCCATCCTCAAAATACACTCCAACGCACATTATCTGAGGAGAAAGATATGAACAATTTTTCATAATATCAGGTAAATAACATCTGTTGTAACCTGTCAATGCCAGGACACACTGTAGCTAATTCCAGATACAGAAGAGGAAGAAGTACTAAACGCATAACATTCTGTCCTTTTTATCACACTCCTTATCTTACAAGACCCAGAAGCCACAACAAAAGCTATCCAGAACTGTACCCCAAGTTCCCAAAAACAACAGACTGGCATAATCCACAGAGTGAAATTTGCTGTTACTATGACAACCAACCGAGCCTTATAATGTTGTCCTGAAGGCCATTTTAAAGTGATTTTGTAGCAAAAAGAAAGGACAGAGGGAGCGGGAGAGTAATATCCTTGTATTGAGGTTACTGCTCGTCACATCTGAGGGTACATTTAGTGTGAGTGAGGCTACTTCGCAAAATTAGTGTTATAAAAGCCTTTTGCTAAACTTACCTACAGACATTTTAGAAATCATTTAGCGATATTAGACAGGCATTAGAGCATTGGTCAATATATTCAACACTGCTAATAAGTACCAGCGCTGAAAAAAGGCACAAATTTAGTCTGTGAGATGCAGGGAGGGGATGTGTGTTTTAATTAAAAAAAAAAAAAAAAAAAAAACAGCAGCTAGTATGTAAGATGGCTTCCCCAGTGACATACTGGTATAAAGCACTCATGGGCTGCATAGGCAGCATGCTCCATCACAGGGGAACACAGGGAGAATCGTTCCCTCTGTTCTCTTACCCATGGCTGCTCGTGTGAGCAGCATAGGACCGGCGGGTAAATGATGATTTGGAGCCAAGGTGGTAGCTGCTCTCATAGTGAGTCTCCAGGTCCTTTTGCTGCTGGTGCTGCTGCTGCTGCTGCAGTTCAGTGGATCTTGACATCCTGAGTGAATCCTTAGTCTGATCTAAATTCTGACTGTCTGGTGGACCCCTTTATCCTTCCTGATTTGTGGCTTGAGGCACAGTTAGTGTTCAATATCACATTAATTGAATGGCATTTCGTTTCAATGTCTTCATGGGCTCGCAATAAGAATACTGTAGTTTAATACAATTATCATTAGTGATTAAATGCGATTTCAGTTGCTGTTATAATACCAATCTTTATTTTCATCCATAGAGCTCATTCTGAGACGTGATGTTCCGTTTACTGGAAAAATCAGTCTGAGGAGCTTTGTGGTACAGTGGGTGTACTGAAGAGATTATGTTGTTACTGATTTTTTTAAATATTTTCCCTGAGGGTAACATTGGTTGAAGGATTGTGTGGGTCTATTAATTAATGTGTGGATAGATCAACCGTAGGACTGATCAGGTGACGTACAGTCTCTTTTTTAATTTAATTCATTTTAATTTTTCAAATTACTGAAAGTCTTGTAGTATATATTTTTTTAAATTGCATAGCAACCTTTGAAACTGCCTAAAACCACTTGACAAGTATTTCATGCTTGTTTCACGAATGTTTATTTTAATCAAATGTTTTATTAAAAAGCCTTCCACGTTTTGAGGGAAATCGTTTTAAGAGTGCACAATGAATATTTATGAGATCAGAGGAAGAGAAATTAAAATATTTTCCTGTTCATCACAAATGGACACAGTCCACGTGTAGATCAGAGCTGATTAATTCTAAAGCAGCTTACAAAGACCACTGCATTTTGAAAAGAAATATACCACTTCCAAATGCATGTCCAATGAAGGCCATAAATTTCAGCGTTCTGTATCTGTCTCTAACTCTTACGGGAGTGGCACGGAGAAGGGAAACTTGACATTTCTGAAGGCCTAAAACGGTATGTGAATAAGATTTTAGCACAGGGCTTCCGTGCCCATGTTCAAATATGGCACTGCAAGTTTTCAGAGAAAAATAATATTTTGCCACAATACAGGAATCAATTGCCGTTACAGAACATAAGAAGATTCGACAAATGAGCTAACAGTCAGCCAAAGGAATAGTAATTCACGAAGCTACAGGTCATGCGTCCATACAGGTCATTATTATGGATAAAGACTTAATTGATAGAGTGAATTCACAGAACTGACCCTGCTCTAATTTCAAATTAACAGCAGCTTGAAAATATGTGCATCATATCAGTACTTACCAAAAACCTTTAAAAGGGTCACTCCTAGAAAATGAGAAGAGAAGATACAACTCCAAAAGTAGCCAAGCAAGTCAACATCCAGGCAAAGCGGCACACAGGGGCTGCCAACAGGATGGGACTCCACAGAACAAAAATAATGCTGCTACTCGGCAGAATGCAGCAGTTGGTCACAACCTTGTATGGCCAGCTGTCCCGTTAAATATAGCTCCTGACGGGGGCAAGGCCATTTCAATTGCTGCGCATAGACGAAGAAGTAAGTAAAGCCGCGCGAAGTTTGAGGCAAGACAATACCGTCAATATTTTTTTCCATTCATGTTTGTCCCATTCCATTTCATGTTTATCCCTTCTTTATTCTAAATACCGCATTCAGTTGGTTATGATCCTGACAGAAAGTTTTCTTTTGTTTTGTAATTTCCTTTTTAAATTCTTTATTCCTTTTCACTAGTTAAAATGTAGTTATTTGAGTTCATTGTGGTGTTCTACCAATGAGTGAAATAGACTGAGACACCCTGAAATAGACTGAGTCTAGATTCAACCAATATCGGTTCTGTCTGAGATCATGCAACACAACATTGTTCCGGAATTAAAATGTCATATTTCATTTATCGACAGTTGGTCTGTTGCTGTGGGTTACAACAGGGAAACGGATGACTCTCTTTTCACTGGGACAACTATTCACCGAGTTGTATGTCTTTGTCATATATTAATTTGATCTGAGAAAACTGGGGAGATGAAATAGCAATGAGTGACAATTTCTCATCAGAGATTGTCTTTCGACAAGATATTTTTAAAAATCTAGACTGCTTATCTACGTACATGCCCCACTTTGAGTGGCAACGTTATTGCATGAACTCCGACTGTTGGGGTCACGCAGGGGGTAAGACAACGGAAGTGAGCGAAAGCTACTGAAAACAACATCTGATCTGAGCTTCTCCCAAGCCATTCCGTTAGGCTGCTCAGTGAACTCTGTATTTGGCGGTTGTCCATACCAGTAAATTAAAACAGAGCTCAATGGCTCAAATCTCTAATAAAACAACTGATGCAAATTAATTATAGTACAATGAAAAAGTGAAACATATAATTTTTGAGCCCTTCTTCATACACGATGCTAAAGCTGTCATATCCCATCCTGTCAGACTCTTGTGGTTAGATGACATGTGCTATTTAGTTTTTATTAATTGGCTTGTCAGTTGTGTTGGTCATTCCTCTGATTATTCCACGGATTGCGTTGAATGCTGGTTATGGTTTGGCCAATTTAGATCCACCCCTGGAATGACTACGGTGGAATATTCCAGTCCGATCCCATCACTTTAGGCGTGCTGGAGGGGTGTGAACCGGCGTCACTGCTTCGCGGTTTGAGTTAGTGTCATCCTTTTTTCCATCATAGGTATGTTTCTTCTCAGTTGAAAATGTCTTTTGGGTGTTTTAAGAATTTTCATAATTGTGTGTATCCCTTACGAGAGAATGTCTTCTTACAGTTTCCGCTACCCACGTAGCTGACTAACAAAGTAAGAATACAGCTCCACTGCTGGCTAGTGAACAAGGCCCAACTAGCCATCCAGTGGAGTGTAAGATAGCAATTTAGCTTGAAGGCTGTTGGGCTAAGCATCAGTGGCGTAGGTGTCATCCCAGAACTGCATTTCCTGTAAAGTAGGAATCATAAATGCTGTTTTAAATAGGTAATGTTGGTAATTTAGTTAGTTGTGGTCCTGCCGGACATAGCTTCGATATACATTGGGACGAAACAACTGAATGACAGCACTTGACTGAAACACTCGGCAAAGGGGTGAAATAACAGATAACAGTGCTTGTAACGGTATCTAGCGGCTATTGCTAAGGCATACTGACGTTAGATTAATGTTGGCAGGTAACCAATCGTAGATTGTCTGTGACTAATTTAGGTATAGAATTGATAAGCATTGCTGCCTTTAAACCTACCTTGCTCTAGAATTTCACATTCGGAGTACATGGGTAAGCCATATATAACCTACCTGCACTCTAAAGCTGTTCTGAATTTGGGAACAATAACTCTATGGTACGCAATTTATTGCAGTCCCATGTAGTGGTATAAGTGTTCGGGGTGTGATTGTGACTTAGACCTGCTAGTTAACTAATTTCCAGAACTCTTGTAAAAACAAACTGTGATGACCCGCTAATTTTCAAAATTGACACCAGAGAATGGTATTTAAAGGTTTACCAGGATAAGCTGTGTAACTAGTTTTTTTTTTTTCAGAGGAGTATTTATTGAAGCACTTGCTGTATTTTTCCTAGGCAACTAAAGCAAATCTGCCACAATGTCGAGCAAAAGAGCCAAGGGAAAGACCACTAAAAAGCGCCCTCAGCGCGCCACCTCCAACGTGTTTGCCATGTTCGATCAATCACAGATCCAGGAGTTCAAAGAGGCTTTCAATATGATCGACCAAAACCGTGACGGATTCATAGACAAAGAGGACCTGCATGACATGCTTGCTTCCTTAGGTAAGCCCATGGGACAATTCTGAACTCCAGACCAAAATTTCTGATTAAAGAAATCTACCCAGTTGGTTGCCTCAAGGACGAATAAGATCTTCTTTTTTAACAATAAATGACAGCATAGAAGAATATCCATCTGAATGGGAGTCTGAACTGAGAAGGTATGTTAGAACATAATCTTTCCACTTATTACTCTGCTTTGCATTGTTAGGTAAAAACCCCACAGATGAATATCTGGAGGCCATGATGAATGAAGCCCCTGGTCCTATTAACTTCACAATGTTCCTGACGATGTTTGGAGAAAAGCTGAATGGCACAGACCCGGAGGACGTCATCAGAAATGCATTCGCATGCTTCGATGAAGAGGGTACAGGTAAAGCTGTGTTCGTGTAGCCAGCCCTTCATAGCTAAAATCGGTTTCAGAGAAACACTTTCAAGTCTATTGCTTTCATATTTGTGTTAATACCCTTTTATATAAAGTTGTGTGCCTTTGCTGTTTATTTCCACTGATGTTAAATTTCTATGAAGGTGAGCCAGAGCCGTAAAAGACCTTGTGCTGATGTAGAAAAAAAAAAAAACGACATTGTAAAGCATTTACGAATGTTTTGATTTTAAGTGAGTTTGTTTGACTTCCTTCTTTAATTTATGATGTCATTGTCTCCACGTCTCTCAAGGTTTCATCCAAGAGGATTACCTTCGGGAGCTGCTGACCACCATGGGAGACAGATTTACAGATGAGGAGGTAGATGAGCTCTTTAGGGAGGCGCCCATTGACAAGAAGGGAAACTTCAACTATGTGGAGTTCACGCGCATCCTAAAACATGGTGCCAAGGATAAAGATGACTGAGATGGGACACTACTGCTGACACCATACATTCAGAGAACTTTGTCTATATGTTATCCTTTGTGCGTTTGTCTTTGGTTTTTACTTGGTTTAGAACATCCAACATGCCTAAGCTCATAGTGGAAACTGCAGAAGGTTAACTTCAAGGTAAGACATAGGGCTGTTTAATCATGTGACCTGCCGACCTTGTCCTAGACAGATCTTAGCAGATTTGTACTGTAGTCTGAATTCAAAAAACCATAAAAGCAATGATGTGCATAACAGTATCTGTTACCTGTATAAGAGGGTTGCAATAAATCCCAGAATATGACATCACTCATATTTACCTGGTTTAAGCTGGATTTTCACGTTTTGTAAGTTAACTTTTGAAATAAAGCTTTATCAGTCCATGACACTAAAAGACAATGTATTTTCAGATAGTTTCTGAATTGAGGGGGTACAAAGAAAACACTTCTTGAATTCAGGGAAGGCTTTAATTACGAAGGAAAATGACAGGAGTGATATGAGACCACACCAGAAGCAGCATTTTATTTACACAGAAATGAGAAATTAATTATTCAAATTGCAAACATGAGGGGTGAACTGCATGACTTTTCACTGTAAGTCTCTTCAAGGTTCGTACAGTCACAACGTACACAACACATTCAGGTCAGCCCTGCAATATACTGAAACATGATGGAAAATCTGTCCACAAATAACATTATATTCATAAAACAATGAAAAGATATGAGTTTACTCTTACTGGCTTTGAAATTTAATAGTGGTTTTACACCTCTGAGTCTGACAAGCCTCAAAAAGCAGAGTTGTGCTAACCAGAGCTCTGACCTTATTACATTACAGGAGACGACATTTTTAAACTTCACTTTTAAATTGTGCCTGCACCTTGTTTGGAGCATTCAAAAGCTCTAGATAAGAAAATTAAATAGTTCTCATCATAAAAATACATTTCAGAGCACCATGTATCATTTCATTACTGGATTCTGTCAGCGGGAAAGTTCTGAGGGAGAAAGTGTATCGGATGTTCTTAACACACAAATACAAGGGTTACAAAGTTGCTGATTATGCTCCATTATTCATCGCTGCATATCCAACCTAGACCTCTATTACACAACTCAGATCAAATTATCAGCACCAAAGGGATGTTTTTCAAAAGACAAAAGAAAAAAAAGTCTGTAATGAATTTTCAGAATTGTTCATGACACAACCCACCAGACTGGTCTTGGACACCATCACAATGCTGATCTGAACTGGCTTTTAGGAACCATGACTCAAATAAACTCTACAGAACCCGCTCCAAAACTGAAGCTCACTTGTTTGCGGTTCTACGTTTGCTCACAGAGCAACTTTCAGGGAAAAGTTTTTCAGAGCCTCGGGACTGAAAGCTACTCAGCCAGGGCCAGATTTTTCGACTGAATCTTAGCAAGGTGATCTGATATGCCAGCTTCAATCTTGTCACACTGAGCAAGGAATCCCTGTGAATTGAGAACAGGAACATTTCAAGTTAGGCAGCACTTCTGAAAGCACATGACATTGCAATCTTTATAAACTGTCATGACTGACCGTGCTTACGTGAAATGACACTGCACTCATACCTGAACGGTTTTCACTAATCCTTTTTTCTTCATCCTACAGTCGCTGAAGTTTTCAGGCACAGCCTGTAATGAATAAAGAAATATTTTAATTGATTTTATCACAAAGTAACGACTGTAGGTCAGTGTAGTGAACTCTTCAAAGATGGTGAAAAAAACCCATAAAACTTTAACAAAAAAAACTTTATTGATCTGAAAGGAATGACTAATCTCACCATAGCATCAATCTGTTCTAGAATCTTCATGAACTGCTCAGCGGCAACTTTGACCCTACGGTCCAGTTTGTTGAGGGCATCTGCCTGCAGATCCTTTGCTAAGAAACCCTAAGAATGAGCAAAATTGTCAAATGGTTATGTGTACGCCACCATTCCAACAACGGAGTGGAAATTACAAAAACGTTCAACAGCCAGTGAGATGTTTCATGCGCCAAAAACATCACTTCATCATTTTCCCTGCTTTAGCAGTACATACGTCCGCCACTGACACGGACAGCAGATTTAAAAAAAGAATTATCAGTTAGAGATTTTCAGAGTTTGAGCTTCATAATTTTTCCATTGTTTCAGAGAGACGTTCTTAGATCCGCTATTTACTTAACGCTACGGCAGTTCGTGGATTATTCATGGGTAAATAATGGATTTCATGCACTAAAAAGTGAGAGATTCGTTTGGAAACCGAGACCACCGCTACAAATTTGCTTGAATGAAGCAATCTTACATTCTTCAGCCCTGTCAGTTCGCCATCCACTTTCTCTAGCTTCTTGGCTGTTTGCTCCACTGACTTCTCGATGTCCTTCAGTTTCTTCAGCTCTGCCTCCTCCTCAGGACTGTTCTGTACAGGGATTTTACAAAATGTCCAAACCATCAAGAAACTATGGCATTTTTAACCATATATTTGAAAATTCTTTATCCATACAAATGTAACACACTTTCTCTCTTCCTTACCCTTTTCCCAATCATCATAAGCTTACAACCTTGCTTCATCCCAAAACTAGAGAGACTTTCATCCATCTCCTTAAGAGATTTTCCTGGAGAATAGAACAGTTCAGTCGTTATACTGTCAAGTAAATAGGATACTATCAAGGCATCTTAAAATCTTTCACAGGACTATTGATTCCGATCAACAAGAGAACTTTAACCTACCTTTAAAAATGACTTTCTGAGAGGCAACCGGGACGCCGGTGGCTTCTGTCAGTGCTTCGCACAAATCCTTTAATAATGGTTCGTTTCCATCCTGTCCTGATAACGTGATATTGTGCTTCGTAGCGCCTGTGTGGAGTTTACAGCCGAACAGCGCATGATTGAAGTTATTTAGCAAACATTGTCTATTAACTGGTTATGTATTCTCTTGAAACGAAACTTTAAAGTATGTAAGTACATTGTGGTATATGATTTTGATGAGAAAATAGACATGATCACTTCTTTCGACATAAAACATGTAATATAAACATGCTACGTTAGTTGGCCGGCTAACGTTAGCATCACCATGCATAGTTGAAAGGCTTCGCTAAATGATTACGAATGGACCTGAGCACAAATCAGCCACTGTATTCATCCCTTAATGTTTTTTCATATACAAAAATACGAGACGTGCATTTGTTGTCTTTACCATAGGCAACTGTCACTGTGATAGAGTTCTCGGCCATCTCTGCGCGGTTAGCTGACAGGCTAGTTCGGTTTGAAACGCTTGTTCATTAGAGTTTGACACTTCCTGGATATACAGGAAACTGTCGGCCACTAGGCGCAGAGTAGACTGATGTGTGTTCTTCAGAATACAGACATGAAAACATGTTGCAAGTACCATGTGCCCATCAGAGTAGCTTGGATGTCAAAGCACTGCCGAAATGACTGCTGTCATGGAAGCAGGGCAGGACGCCTTCAGTGTTAGCATGGGATAGGTTATATGACTGTTATTCACTTGCACTCAAGATGCATACAAATTTTAATATGATTCTCTGGTCAGCTGCACATACACACTGAAAACGGGAGATTTATTTTTAAAAGTATAATTTAATGTATTAATTACAAATTAACAATAATGTCATGTCACATAGTGAACACAAATGCTATTACTGTTTTCCCCCCCTTTTTCAGATGATGACAAAGCAGCAAATTATACACAGTCATAGATAACAGGATTAACTATGACAAATCTGAAATGAGGGCAATACTGTAACCAAAAGGGGTTATGAAAAACATATAAACAACAACAAAAATAAATAGAGACATTGCTACATGGCCACATGCTGGAATGCAATGAGAACAAAAAGGACATCTAAGCATCTTCCAAACTGGGCCTTTATGTATTAGTGTTTCCAGGCCAATCAACTGTGAGTGCCACGTTTATCCTCCTAATCGTATAAAATGTTCTTTGTCAGAGAGCACCATCGTTCCCTCCCTTATGTGGCAGGAATCTGTGGTAAACCAAACTCATCAACAAGGACACCATCCTGAAAGAAATGAAAAACACAATACTTTCAAACATACTCCATTATAAATCCTTGAGTAAACAATACCAAAATTTCATGAAATTTCTTTATAATTTCTTCAGACTAAACCGTGCTATAGAGTTCCTATATGGATACACTGACTGAGGACAACTGCTGAGTTACCATACATCTATGAAATTGCACACATTAAGCTGCATCATAACTTTAATCACTAGTATGGAAAGTAAAGGTTTGACCTTGTTGGTTTTGCTGTCGCTAGGCATGCCTTCTGGTATGGAAGGGGCAGATGAGGCTTCATCCAGGTAAGAGGTGTCATCGTCCAACAGCAACTCATCTCCAAGAGCATCCAGTTCTACAAGAGACATATTATTTTTGTGCCATAAATGTTTACACATGGACAGGCACATACACAAGCACACTTAAACTAAGCATCATATGTGTACACACTCACTCACACACACCTGCTTCAAGCTCATCCTCATCAATGTCAGGTGTGCCATAACTGCGACTAAGGGCTTCCTGTACTTCATTGGCCTCTTCCATCATATCTTCCAGCTGGTCTTGTAGGTCCTGAAAGGTATAAGAGACCATGACATACACCTTATGGTGTAACCAATATCTTTATCTGAATGGATAAAGATACCCTGATATTCTTATGCACCACCTCATCCTCATTGTCAATGTCACTAAGAGTTAAAGAGTCAACATCTAATGAATGATTTTTGGCTCAAGTGAAAATACATTTTGAGCAGCCTTGACAATCCTATAAACATTGTTAACAAGTACAGAGTACACAAAGTCAAAATATATTCATAAAATAATATAAATAAATGTCACACACCTCAATTTGATCTATTTTCACTTGTTTATAAGCCTTTTTCATTTCCTTCGCTCCAATCTTCATAGCCTCCACCTAAAAAAAAGAGTATACAGGACAATATTTATTATAGCAACAACAATCAATACCATCATCGTCATCATCATCATCATCATCATCATAACAAAAACAAAATAACAATAATAATAATAATAATAATAATAATAATACTGAGAAGAAGAAGAAGGTGTACTAATTTTATTTGTATAACAGTAAACAACTGTTGTATTATGTAAACTGAAATTCTGAGGTAACACTGTGGTACCATATAAACAGATGCAAGAATTGGGGTAGCACAAGGGAAAACGTTGACCCTTACTGTTGTTTTTGTGTCCCTTAGTGACTGGATGGTATAGTTGGCCTGTTCCATATTAAAGGACTGCTGAGCTAGCTGATCTCTTTGACCTTCATACCTGTTTGGGGAGGGAACAGTATTGCTAGATTAGTAGTTCAACCTCTCATGTGTGGTGAGATCAAACCCGAACAGTTCATTAAATTCAAACACAGTACATGTTTCTCCACTGTTTCTGAGTTGTCTTCAGATCCAGGGAGTAAGTGACTTACATCCGTTTCTGCTTCAGAACTCTCATAGCCTTCTGTTTCACCGTGTTCTGGAAAAAAAAAAAGAATTAAACTACTACATTCAATACTATAGTGTGAATATTGTGTAAATTACAAGGAAATAATTATAGCAAGAAGCACAAAATGTTACTCGTTGCATATATTACCATTTTCAAAAGAACTATTATACATCTTAACTGGTATTTTTTCATTACTGCTTGTATGGCTTAATACTCTTGTTGAGTCTGCTGAGGACTCATCCACCACAACAGATCTCATAATCCAGTAAATCTGGACAAATTTGGATTTTGACAGCCCTTGTGGTGGTCTCTTTGAGCTAGGGTGGTTTCATTGGTTTCCCTCCTAGCCTGCTCATGTCTTTCAGCAGAAATGTTAAAACCAGTGCAGCTACTGCTCCTCTCATAGATATAAAAGTAAACTTGGATACTGATCTAGGCGCAATGTCGCCATACCAACTATGTTATCCAGAATGCAGGACAATGTGAATCTCTTCCCATGTAACTCTTTGATGCATGCTTACCTTTGATGGGCCGTCCCTCATCTTCTTCATCTGGTCCTTGTATTTGAGCAGTTCTGCATCAAGTCTTGCGATTTTCTTATCAATAGATTCTGTCCTTGCATCAATCTTAATGTAAAGCACAAAACAATATCCAGACTCAGTTTATTCATGAGAGGTTGCTATTAGACTCAGTGACACGACTGTACTACATACAGATTTAAAAGATGGAGCATTCGTTTATAGAATGATAGCGACGACACTGAATTAACAACCTAAACAAGACAGTGATTCTGGTTCAAATTCCACTACAATTATCGCACACGGTAACAACATTACAGTAGTACATTCGTCCTGCCCTGTCTTGCAGAGTAAGCTGTGTCTCAGGGTTGACAGCCAAAACTTCACTGAGTCTAAATATCACACGATCATGTTAATTAATTAGATATGTTTTATTGAAAACAAACGTTAACCGATGCTGAATTCGTAATTGGCCAGGTTCATAATATCAGTCATCTATTAATTTGACACAGCCAACAGCGCAGATGACATAATCTATTAATTTATACTCACATTTCCGATGCAGTCAGATAAGTTTGGAGAAGGTGATTTAGGCTTGGCCTTACCGAAAATTCGGTTCATTGTTTATGAAGCACTCTTTCTTGCTGCAGATTTGAAACCCGTTATTATTAAATAAACATTGTACTTCCGGGTTATATTAAATGCCGGGTTTTTAAAATAAAAGTCACGAGTTATAAAATCTGATGAATACAACATAAGAGTATGACATTTTGTTCCTGATAAAATAAGATCAAATTGTAAAAATAAACAACTACAGCAACATCATGTAATTGGTAATTCTGCTGCTGTTGCTGCTGCTGCTGCTGCTGCTTTTGCTGCTGTCAGAACAGATACTAAGATGACCAGTCTAATACTTTAAGAATACTGAAGATCAGTACTTAAACCCGAAATCAAATGCCACCCTAGCTAAGGATGTTTTATCAGGTAAGCAAAAATAAAAAAAAAAAAAAGAAATTGTCTAAAACTGTTTTTTTAGACAAATGATTCACATGGGTACATTGTTAGAAATGGTTTTTAGGTATTGTAAACCACGAACAATGACCTTGTCTCTGGTGACTTTTATGGGAATGCATTCTGACTAGCCCTGTGGTCCACTATAAAACCAATTCACATACAAAGTGACAAAGAAGCATTAAAACAAAAACAATGAAAATAAAATCGCTTGAAAATAATAATAAGAATTTTCAGTTATCAGTTTCACCTGTACTTATATGGGTATAACAGCAAGATGTTACATGGTTTAAACCACCTCACCATATTCATATTCTGTTTCAAATCAGTGATTATTGATCCCCACTCCTCCCACAAAATCCTCATTCCCTCTCTTCTCATAAGATTCTGTGATCACGTTCCCCAGTCAAGTTATATGTCCTGGAGGACTGCCTCAGACCGCTTCATGCTGAAAGTGTGTAAAGTTTGGGGATATGAGCCAAGTCATCTTTAGGCGCTTTTCAGTATCGCAGTGAATCATAGCATATCACAGAGTCTGTATGAAATCCAATCCTTGCAGCAGTCCATTCTCACCCATTCACACCTGCAGATGAATTTGTGCACATTTAATACAAAACCTCCAGGGAGTGCTGTGTAAGATGTCATTCAGAACCAAGAAAAATCGATAAAGACAACACAGCGGTTACGTTTTGTACCCGCTTGTAATTTACAGTACAGCCTGTTGACAGACCTGTGTTCGCTGGGTGTCTATATCTACGCAAGTATAGAAGCTGAACAGAGTTCCTGTCCAAGGCTGTCCTGATAAATGGATGTTTCGCGGTCTTCCCAGGTGGCCTTGATGTGCTGTTTCAAACCATTAAAGTCTGTCACAGCGCAGTCCTGCCCTGAGGCACCACACAATTAATTGATTTGGAATGTAAGTAAAAAAAATCTTTTCTTTTTTTTTTTTAACACGTACACAGACAAAAGAGTAGGGAGCAAAGAGGGAGAACTGTAATTTGATAGAAAATAATAATGTAATTTAGAAGAAAGTCTTTATCACAAATTAAATACCATTTAGGGAAGAGCCCATAATGTAGCATTGCAGAAAAAATGACAAAGTTAACTGATGTAGTGCACACTGGGGATATGATGTGAATTGCGGAGATGGTTTAAACTGAGATTAATTAAGATCATTCGTGGGATTAATTGAAATGCAGAACATTTATTTAGAGTCACCAGTACTTTCTTGTTAGCACTTTTCGAATCACTGAACTGAGGAGAAAATGGAATAGATGCCAGATCAAGTAAAATGTGCATAAAATCAAATTAAAGAATCTCTTCAGTTCAGAGGACAGAATTTTTTTTTTCTTGTTTTTTCGCTGTCTTTTCTTTTCTTTCCTTTCCAAATTACTGCATCATTCATTAGGGCTGCCCTGTTTGAAACGCTATCATGTCACAGCAGAGGAAATGACAATGAAAAGAAATCATCCTTGCTTCAGTAAGATAAAAGTGCAATGTGTTGCCATGGTAATACTGTCTTTTTCCAGGGTTTTTTTTTTTCTTTTGTAATGAGTGACACTGTGACAAGTCTGGTAAAATACGATAACAATCTTTATTATCATTTATTGACACTTTAGGCTTTTCTAAACACAGGTCATATACAAATAAGTCATTTGCAATATGACATGAAATATCACAGATACGATTTTTCCACAGTATCACACACTGAGGGTGTATGCACTTTCCATAGAAAAGAAAGTGCACAGCTCCTGTCAGAATAATGAACAAACTCCAGTGATACATTTCAAATTTGCCATTGTAATAATACATTTTAGCCAACAATAAATACAGTAACATCTACACAATAGCTTTCTCTAGAGCTGAGTGATAACTTCCTATTTAATCGTAATTGCAAGCATCTGCTGTGTTCTTTCTCTAACTATTGTAAGCATGAGAGCTTCTGCAGAATCACTGAGAAAAAAAAAACACATTCCATCTTAACGCACCAACATACTGCAATAATCATTTATGCTTTGAATATACTTTTTTCATGTTGTCGCAATAAAAGATACACATATCCTGACACGAGGACAATCCCTTTCTTATAAGTTATATGTGATATATGTGTTAGGGGATAAGTTCATCTGTGTGATTCTATACAGATGGTTTCTGTAAATAGATGATGTATACAGATTGTTTATGTAATTTATGCAATTTTTAAGTGCTGCTGTATACAGGATGTACTGATAACCAACCCTGACAGCACAACGTTACGGCATGATACAGGTATGTTCTAAAAAAACAGGAATCTTAAAAAACAAATGGTTTCATGTATCGCTAATACCGTGTAGAGGTGCGCACAGAGAAATCTTGAGCATTAAAGCTGCCCAGACTCGGCACTAGATTATATCTTGCACTACCCAAAAACATCCAGTCAAAATGCTGATATACAAAAACAATTCTGTAAGAGGAAATTTTTTTTTTAAAAAACTTAAAAAAAAAAAAATGAAGAAACAGCTGCACTATTAAGCAAACATCACAGACACTAAGATGACCAGTCCAATACATTCAAGAATACCGAAGATCAATACTTAAAGCTCAGGTCAAAGGCTTAATCTGCAATGCATTTCAATTCATTGTTAACTGTCAAAGTTACAGTATATAATGTATAGACAGAATGTATAGATTTAAGAAATCTTGACAGCACACTCTACACTATTTGGAGTAAATTACAGGTTGCACCAGCTACTGAGACTGAGTCTTTAATGACAGTTTAATGGCAAGAGAGATTTTGAATTTAATAGCATTCCTCTGATACAGAATGCAAATAAACATTATTTATCTTTTTCTTTATATAAATATGTATATATACAATTCGCATGAACAACTTGACTATAGACTCAATTCTTTTGTCAAGTGTCATGCAGCCCTCTGCCCAAAATTTACAGCGCCACCCTAACTAAGGATGTTTTATCAGGTAAGCAGAAATCTAAAAAAGAAAAAAAAAGTCGAAAAATTGTTTTTTTTTTTCAGAGAAATGAGTCACATGGGTACATTGTTAGAAATGGTTTTTAGGTATCGTAAACCACACACAATGACCTTGTATCTAGTGATTTTTATGGGAATGCAATCTGACTAGCCCTGTGGTCCACTATAAAACCATTTCACAGCAGCGAGTTAGGCACTATATATACAAAATGACAAAGAAGCATTAAACAAAACAGTGAAAATAAAAACCCTTGCAAATAATGCATTAACACCTAGAGCTAGATGTGCTGCCTCACTTTGTATTTTAACCAAGAGGAGGAGGAAGAAGTAGAAGAAGAAGAAGAAGAAGAAGAAGAAGAAGAAGAAGAATTTAACTTAAATTTTAAGCTGTCATGAACTGCATTTTTACTCACTAAAGGAAAACAGTAGAGGAAATAAAGTAAAGGTAACACAGTTTACATGGCCCAAGGATTGATATGCAGCCAGGAGAACATTCCTGAGTTTCTCAGTCAAACAAAATCCAAGACAATTTATAGACTCAAGGGCCAAAGATGTGTACCCTGGGCATTGATGAATATACTCTATTCTCAGACTGCATACATCTTCACTTACGGGCATACATACATGTATAGTTTCCCTGGAGGCAACAAAGGCCTCAAAGGAGTTCACACATTCTGCTCAAATGCATAAACTTTTTTCTCCCTTTTTTTGAGACAGACAAACTGTGAAAGACCTCACACATTCTAAATGCCAATGCATTAAGTTATGCAAATGTTTTGTTAATTAGTTTCATCTAAAGATGGCATAATTGCTATTATGTTTCATCAGGGACACAAAAAAAGAAATAAAAGAAAAAGCCTGAAGAAACTAAACTTTCCTTCAAGAGTGAGAGTCCAGATGAAAATCATACACAGGTCATTCTGTATATATTTTGCTTAATTCAATGTTCTCCTCACCTTAATGTCATTTGTACTGCATTTCAGGTTCAGATTTACTGAATGCCACTAATGTGACATGATAGATCAATAAAAAGTCAAATAAGTGGTAAAGAATCTTATTTTATCTTAAATTATTGGTCACCGGCTCTACAGACCTCAAATATCAAATAAGAAGATAATGAGTAGTTGTTAAAGCCTTGTCCAAAACCACCAGAAGATCTGAAAAAAAGTTTTTCACAGTCCTCTATCAATAAATTAGAGATAACAATAAAGAACAAATGCCATAACAGAAAGAGTAAAGTTTGAACATGAATTCAATCCTGTATTGGTTTAGGTTAATAAACACTGGAGAACACATAGGAAATAATAATATACCCTGTTATTTCGAATCTCACTCATGTAACGAAATCACAAGCCTTTTTCATAGACTCTTCCCATAGCCCAGCGTGCTCTTTAGATGGCAGTGGTGATCTGTGTTAAGCCAAGGTCATTAGAGTCCTCCCCACCATGACAGGAGATGGAGGAGAGCTCCACGGCTAGTCATACAGGCCTGCCGTGGCCCTCTGGTCCTCTGCCCTCCGCTGGGCACGTGTGTTCTCGGATGGTGCTCCTCACTCGGCTCACGCCCTGTCCGTCCGCGGAGGTCCGACCAGGGCAGCAGAAGTCCCTGAAGCAACGTTTGAAGTTCTCGTCCAGAAAGGCGTAGAGGATAGGGTTGAGGCTGCTGTTAGTATAGCCCAGAGCGACGCAGAAGAAGTAAGCAGCCATGACGGCGGTGGTCTCAGGGACTCCGGGCAAGAGCGCCTTGACCAGGATGAAGATGTGAATGGGCGTCCAGCAGATAACGAAAACAGCCACCACCACCAGGACAAGCCTCGTGATTCGCCGCAGGTTGCGGTCTTTTTCCCGAGAGCCGGACAGCAGCCTAACGCTCTTAAGTCGGAGCACCATCAAGGTGTAACACACTGTGATGATGAGGAGGGGTGCTACAAAGGCGAAGATGAAGACACATATCTTCATAAGGGTGTCCCAGTAGATGTAGGGGTCTGGGAACTGCAGAGCACACTCTGTGGTACCTGTGACATAGACACGGGAACTCTTTACCATCTATTTTACTGAAAGACATAAAGTATAGTATGGCATCGTTTGTATACATCTTTCACTCAGAAAGTGTCCTTGATTTCATATGTATGGGTGAATCTCATAGATCTTTACCCCTTTAAACATTCAGTTTAAAACAGTTTCAACCATAATTTTGTTTCTTTTTTTTTTATTTATATAAATGTGAAAAAGCGTAATACTGAACTGCATATAAAATATTGAAACTGTGAAAACTTACTCTGGACTGTTAAATGAAACTAGTGTGAATACATAACATAAATACAAATGGTAAAGAATTTTATAACAGCTGTTTAGCATGCTAGCTTTGGCTAACCCCAGGTAAAACGAAGCCTTTTTTTTTCTACCACTGTGGCATGCAGGAATAAAATACCATTGTTGGTTTGAGTACTCCCAAGGATCATTGCAGGGATTCCAGCTGCTGAAGAGAGCACCCAAATAAGGATGTTAATGAGCTTGGCTTTGACCGGGGTGCGGAAGTCCAGGGCTTTAACTGGGTGGCACACTGCCACATAGCGATCCACACTCATCATAGTTAGAGTGAAGATACTGGTGAACATATTGTAGTAGTCAATGGAGATGAACACTTTGCAGACAACCTCACCAAACGGCCAGGTATTGAGCAGGTAGTCGGCACTTTGAAAAGGCATGGTGGTAGTCACCAGAGCATCTGCCACAGCCAGATTGAAAATGTAGATGTTTGTTGCAGTCTTCATTTTTGTGTATCTACCATATTTAAAAATAAAAAAAAATCAAAAAAGAAAGAAGAAAAAAGAGCAAAAAAAACCTCTTTAAATGATATACGACCTTGTATAGATATCAGAATGTGAAAATCCTGAAAAACAACAGCTAATAATAATAATCACCATCGTCATCGTCATCATCATCATCATCATCATCATCAGTGCTATTCGGCCCTATTCAGTCTGCGAGACAATATCCACTAGAAGGTGCTAAAAGTCTCTACAAACGGAACGCTCCGTGAAGTTTGCTTCTTCAACCGCTCGTCAGACATTCAACACACGTTATGCAGAAATTTATGCCGCACTTCATACTTTCATACCTTCGAGGTTCTACGTTAATACAAACAGTTTAATAGCCATTTGAAAGCTGCAACTGTAATGATCTAACACCCGAGAATTTCACTCTTAAAAAAATGAAAGTGCTTTAAATAAGGTAGCCACACACATCTTACCATAGTGGACAGAACATTCTTTCTTACCTGATAATAACATACATCACCAGGCAATTTCCCACCAGTCCTACCACAAAGACCACGGAGTACACGGCGGTGATGATGGGTATAATAGGGGACATAGGCTCTGGCTCGTTTGTCCAGTTTCCATTAGATGTGAAATTGTAGATATCTGAAAAGCCAGGCTGCCATGTGAAGTTTGGTAAGCACTCCGCTGGATGAGCCGAGGGACATTTGTCTTCCTTGTATATCTGAAACACATTGCTGTCCATAGTGCTGTACAAAACTGAAAACAAAATAACAAATTAATGAAAAAGTTTCATGCTCGCCATGATATGTTGAAGCATCATGTAACATGAAATGCACATATTAAAAGGAACGTGCCGTCATATAAATATAAAAAAAACGAATATGTAAAATATCTTATAAATATCAAATTATTTAAAAAAATGTTAACATCTAAAATTATGAGGGATATTGACCAGCGTTTCACACACAAAGGTGAACCTTCCACGCTAGCCTTCCCAACGCGAGAGATAGACAGCTTACCTTGGAGTCTTTCGTTGTGCAAAAGTAGTTTTGTCTTTCCTTCTATTTTCTTTCGTTTTGAAATGCAAGATCTCTAAACTTTATGGATTCCAAAAAAAATACTGGATTATTTCAGACTGAGGCGCAGCGCGCGGTTTTCGATGCCCTGCACCAAGTCAGTTGATGACTGCCACCCCACGAGTGCGCCCTACCTCTGCCGCTCGTTCCGTATGACATCAGAGTTGCGCTGTGACAGTATCCAGCACAAGCTTAAGGATACTGTGTATGTGTTGTTAAAATATGCTGATGACAGAGTGTCATAAATACATAATTTCTGTACATACATGCTTTTCATCGCTGTCTTTGTGAGCAGTAATTAGAACGGAACCAAAGGAATCAGTATTTATGAGAAATTGACCTTAAACTGGGCTCGCAGGATTTCTTCTTTTCCCCTTCTCTCCGTACTTTTCATTTTTTTTCTGCCGTCTCTCTGTCTTTTTATGGCAGAAAAGTTCATTTAAAGATAGTTACTTTCTTTGCTTAGGTTTCGTACAGGATTTTTAACGCTACTCTTGCACATAACCATAAGCCAACAACACACACAAGAGCGCGTTCGCGCGCGCACATACACACGAGGAGAGAGAGCGAGAGAGAGAGCGAGAGCACTTCAAAGCTTTCACTGAAAAAAAATTCCAGACTCAAAAAACGTCAATGATTTTTTTTTCCTTAGACGCTGTCAGTGGTCAGTGGGGTTTACACTTTAATGACGTCCTGATTAGCCAAAAGCGGGTTGAACATTCTGACATAAGATAGAGTTCCTTCTAGAGAATATCATTCGCGGTATACGTCAGTGGCCACATCTATCGAAGAGAGACAAAAAATCAGCTGAAAACCTCAATGAAAAATGACACAGGTCTATGCAGTCCTGTGATCCCACTCTCCATGTTCACATGGTATTACTCTCCATGTTCACATGGAGACTGATGTTGGATTATAGACTCTCCCATCACAAGAACAATGGCTTTACTTTGTCTCCCTGCGATGAGAGGGACATAACACTGACTTAGCCCACATGTGGAAGTAGAAAGAAAGCTGCAATTGTGGCCTCAGCACATGAACTGAGAGGGAAAAACAATAACAAGCCTGAACAATTCAGCATTTCAGCTCAGAGCAAGATCAAGGGCACTAATGGCTCCTCTTGTGTTTTTATGCACACTGCAATATTGATCAGATGCCACCTGAATATAGTCTTTTCTTTCCACTAATGGACATTATAAACATATGGCACATACATTTGTGTGAGATATTCAGAGCTTCCATTTTTTCTCTCTCTCTCTCTCTCTCTCTCTCTCTCTCTCACGCTCTCGCTGTCCCTCTCGGATAATGTGGAGTTGCTTCACATGTTGCTAAGAGACGTGGACAGGTATTACCTTCTTGGCATGATTGTTTTCTTTTTTCTTTTTTCTTTTTTTTCTTTTTTTTTTCTTGTTTTTACTCCCGTGCATCAAATCCTGAAGAGTAGTCTGTAGCATGGCGACTTTATGTAGCTTTTCTTTTAAAATTCCATTTAACTTTAATGGAGTCAAGAGCCAACATACAATTCATTTAGATGGCACTGAATAACTTTACTTGCTCTGTCAAAACGATCAGAGATTCATTGGGGTTAGTGCCCTTTTAAATTTCGCCTTTTGCACATAGCCACTTAATGCATGAGTGAAAACATGTCTCTCCATAATCCATATTGGACTTCAGTCATCTTATCTTCAGTATAGTGCATTGTTGCTTCGACTGTCTCTTTCCATTGGTGCTTTGATGTAAATGATTTTGAAATGAACCTCTGTATTTGTGTTGAATCCTATGATAAAATGCCACATACAAGGACTCTTTAAAGGACACAGAATGACATCATTATACAATTTTGTTTTTACTGAGGTATCTCTGGTCTACAGAAGGGGAGAAAAGGGCTTGGTAATAAATTCAGACACCTTTATCTTGAGTTAAAGTAATGGAATTCCCAGAGAGAACCTGTTACATTACTGATAGCAACATTTTGAAAATGGACCTGAAAGACTGCACTGCCCTTATTTCACCCGTATTGTAAAAGTGGTAAAGACTACAGTGGTGGAAGCCAGTAGAGCAGCAGCTCAGCCTACCATGAAGAGGACTAAATGTATTTCAGCCATACATAACTTAAGGCAAATGGCTCAGGTGTTCGAAGAATTTTCATGGCTGTAGTCAAACGCCCCCCACAACAAAGCTCTACAAGCCTAAATTCAAGATTATCACTATAATGCTGTATGTAGATGTGTGATGTGTGTGTGTGTGTGTGTGTGTGTTCATATTTAAGTTTTGATGCTCTTGTTGAGAAAGAATAATGGCTAGAATATCTGAACAAATCTTCATTTCATTTAAAATGCTCTGAACCCAGACAAGAAGCACAATTCTGTATGTACGAGTCCTGTATGACCAGATCACATGCAACAATAATTGCATTGTTTATTTCATTAGATCATTCATTATGCATATTTCAGGAATGAGCAGTAAAATACGGCATCAAGTCCAGTTGTCCTGGAATTTCATGTAAAAAAAACAGCATAATGATCATTATTAGAGACAAGAAGGAAGCAAGAGAAAGTGTAAAGATTAGTTTGAAGATTAGGGAGATTTTCAATTGCTGCTATTCATCTTGCCCAAACGAATATGCTATTCCAAGTGGCCAGAGAAGAAAAGAGATAGCATGTGATTTATTAGTGCTGAGGAGATCAAAAGAGACTTTTTAAGTGTGCATGCATGAGCAACAGAGAAAATGAGAGCGATAGAGAGAGAGGGAGAGAGACAGACAGACATATATATGTATATATATATATAGAGAGAGAGAGAGAGAGAGAGAGAGAGAGAGAGAAGCAGACAGACAGGCAGACATATATATGTGTGTATATATATATATATATATATATATATATAGAGAGAGAGAGAGAGAGAGAGAGAGAGAGAGAGAAGCAGACAGACAGACATATATATGTATATATATATATATATAGAGAGAGAGAGAGAGAGAGAGAGAGAAGCAGACAGACAGGCAGACATATATATGTGTATATATATATATATAGAGAGAGAGAGAGAGAGAAAGAGAGAGAAAGAGAGAGAGAGAAGCAGACAGACAGGCAGACATATATATGTGTATATATATATAGAGAGAGAGAGAGAGAGAGAGAGAGAGAGAGAAGTGTAGGAGTGTACTGTTCCACAATGACCTTGAAGTAAGAAAATAAGGATATATAGACAGGCTGTAGTTTGTTTAGAGACATGGAGTTACCATGACAACAAAAGTTTCATTATTAAGACCTAGGCCACAGCTCACAGTGCATGATTCATTCCAAATTTCACTTAACCCTGAGACATGTAGGGATGCGTGAAACAGAGTGAAACAGACAAAGATCACAAAAACCACAAAGCAAGAAATATCAAATATGCAACATGGATAAATCCCAAACAGCAGTCTCTATGTTAATAACAGTTAACCACAGAACAGTTGCACAGTAGAATTTGTTCCTGACTCTCAAAACATCAAATTTATTAGTAGTATTTAATGGAAAAACAATAGCAAAGGAGGGCATTTAAGCCAAATACAAAGGAGCTCTTTAAATGGGATAATGCTGACGAACATGTAACTGATCAGCTAACGTAGTTAAGGATTACTGAGCTTTTAAAAAACCACATCAAACATAACTGATAATGACTTTTTTTAATGGAAAACTAAAGTTGCTACAACCACAGAAAAAAATATATATATTCAGTTATAAAGAAAACTAATAACCACTGCCAATATCTCAAAGCACACAAAAAAAGTGCACATTAGAGGACATTGATTCTATGAGATGGGATTATAACCTTAAAGGCTCCAAGATTAATTTTTAGACCCAAATCGTTAGTCATTCTCTCATATTTCAAGCATTACAGTGTGTTTTCATAGATGCAATGTCTAAAGAGGGCAATTAATATGAAAGCAGTCAGCTAACATATGAAGAAGCGGTGCTGTCAGATCAATACATCTATGGATAATTACTGTAAGTCTGTATACTATTGTATTTTGTGTTGTTGGGCCTTATTGAACAGAACTGAATTAAATGGAAAGTAACAGAATGGTATATTATGGGGCAGTATAGGTAAGCTAAATTGTATGTATGGTGCAAAGAACATTTGCTTTTCTTTTCGGTTATTTTCTCAGGTTAGCTTGATGAAAAGTTGAGTTTTGTACCACCCTTGCTTAGCAGGGAAGACTGAAGTTGTCCATAAACTCAGAGCTGACGGTGCAATAATCAAGCCCCAGCTTACAGACCTGGAGTAAGGAAAACTGAACATTAAATCAAGGCAATGGCACAGACTCGTATTACAGGTTTATATTGTCCCTTTTCCTGGTGCAGTGTGAACAGATTGCAGGGGTGTAGACGCATGTGGACAGGGGGTTAGCCACAACAAAGAAGTTGAGACCACACGGTCGGAGTTCGGTGAAGAACTCTTTGTTAAATTATTCTTTTAAGACGCGAACATGTAAATCTCGATGACCTTTTGGAAGGCCGCGAAACCCGTGAAGAGATTTTTTTCTTTTTTTTTTTTAAATGCAAATGTACAGCTGTGGAAGATCAGTAACTCTGTCAGTCTTCCCTCTTCTGCAACATACGTCCCTCATTCATAAAGCAGCTCCGAGGCCACGGTCCCAGAGCAATAGTCGTTTTACTACTCACGTCACATAAAGGTGCCTGATATCAGCAATCAGCTGAATGGGATCTCCTGCTGAAAAGGAGCTGAGAGATGGTGGAAAAAAAATGTCAGATTCATTTATTCACTGATTAAATGCTTCAGCGTGAAGGTGTTCAATTGGATAGACGGGACTCGAGACAGACACATCGAGGGATTCATCAAAAAAAAAAAGAAAAAAAAAAAGAAAAGTGCATTAATATGAAGTCTATTGTTAGATCTTTGAATTGCATCTGATCATTGGAGGTACAGTAGCCTCTAATGGCAAAGGTTTCAGTGGGAGAATGTGTCAGCAGAGTCATAAAGACATGGTTTCAGAAGAGGTTTCCGAAAGGGCAGTGACCAGTCCTTGGCAACCTTTTGTGATGTCTAAGGACACTGAGTTCCTACTACCTGATGTTTATGTCAAATCCATACCAAAGTCCCTTAGTGACCATGTCATCTGTGTTGTGTGGCATTAAAGGGTAAATATTGAACTGGAAAATGTTTGCAAACTTGAAAGCTTATTGTGCACCGTACCATATATTTTGATTGGAATAGACAAATGCTATATGACAAACGCTCAAAGAGCTTCAGGAGAAAAACAAAAAAAAACAAAAAAAAAACATTGTAAGCTGCAGAGCAGCATCCCGGTACATGCAATGCAACACCATTTGTGGCTCTCTTAAATGTTAGAATGGAACTGAGTTGCTCTTGACACTCTTGTTGAGTTGTTCTTGTTTTGACCGTAACCATGGCAACAGGTAACCTGTGTCAACAAGGGCGGAGTGATTTGGTCAATACCCCGAGTCGATAATATTCCACCAGAGTTACGCAGCCATGGCTTAAGCTGGCTGCTGCTCTTCACAGCCTTGATCAAATCCCTGTTCTTCCTCTACATGCAGCAAATACACTTGTTTGGGGACTGTTTTTCAATGGTGCCTCCGTGATTGTGGACATGTGTTTTACCTTGTCATCCCAGAATAAAGAAACCATAAATCCGACAGCGCTGAAGGTCACGTCGACGTTCATATCTTTACTCACACAAGTATTGGGGCAGCACTTGGAACGTGCTGTAAGTAAAATAAAATGAATAGAAATACAATATTTGAAAGGAAAATCACAAAGAGAATGTATCCCCTCTCTAGTTCATGCGAGTAACTGAAAACCGGACATATTTATCATTACCGGTCTCGGGGGAGAAAAGATCCCCCCCCCCCCCCCCCCCTTTTTTTATTCCATCAGAAAAATTGTTGCTGTATTCCTCAATAAATGAACCTCAGAGGGGTCTGTCAGAAGGATCTTTTTAAGTTTATTCACACTCTTCTGTGTCACATAAGGAGGAATGAGCCACTGCAAATATCACTCAAATACAGAAATACTGACACTGAATTTTATACAGCTCTGCATTCCAACACTGCTTAATTTTTGAAATGCAATGAGATACTGCGTCAAACTGGGGTGGGGGGGGGGGCTTAGTAACAGAGACAACACTTGATTAGAAGAATACAGATAATGATTTTTTTTTATGTGGAGTAACTCCAACAGAAGCTAATCCAAAATCCTTGTTTTCATGCTGGTTTAGAGAAGTCCCCTCACATCCGTAAGACCTCAAGTCTAGAAGGGACACCCGCTTTACAAGATTTACATTACCGTTGCAAATTAATGTTATTGGACCACACAGGAAATATGATTATATTCAGCCAATGTAACAAGAATAAACTTTAACCCAATGCTCTGCTTACATGAATCGCTTCATGAAATCTAGAAAAGAACCCATTATTTATTCTCAGAACTGCCTCTTTAATTAGGCTTAGCAATTTGAAACATCTTGAGAAGTTCGAATGAGATAAAATCAATGTCACAATATGTTTTCATGGTACTGTAATATGAAACTAATTGGGACATAATTAGACCCTAATCACGGTTCATCTGTACCTCAGGTTTTGGCCATGTGTTTTCATTTGTATCACAATTTGGGCTGAAAGAAAACTGAACCAGAACTTCAGTTTTTCATTTGTTTTATATATGTACAGATTTAAGTCAAGAAAACAAATTGAATGCAAACAGCCACGCAGCTCTTCAAAAAAAAAAATGAGAATGATAACAAAATAAATATTCAGTACCTCCTGTTTTCAGATTCTTCTTTTAGAAAATGAACGTAAGAAAACTAAACGAGTAACATTTATCTTAAGGCTCTTCTTCATAACAATGAGTGGAAGAGATGTAAACATTAGTATTTTTTTTAAAGGTTCTTCATCAAGGAAATGAAAAGATTTCTGCCGTCAGACGTGCCAAAACCAAAGTACATCCACATTGGTGAGCTGAAAGAAGCAGGAGGGTCCTTGGTTTCGGGACTGTCGTTCTAGCGTTTTTTGACAGGAAAGAAGCAGTCGACTGCAAAATGATGACCCAAAAATAAATAAATAAATAAATAAATAAATAAATAAATAAATAAAAATCCCCCCTGGAGAATCTACTTCGTTTGTTTATGTAAATTCACAGAGTTTGGGTAATGACACCGAGTGTTTTGTTGTTATGTAAAGCGATTATGTAGTTGATATTGTCATTGTGATTATTTAATGTAAGTTGAACAGTGTTATAATAGCAGATTAACGAAGCGAAGCAGCGGGCTTGGCTATTCACTCCAAAACTTCCTCATTTTTTCAACAATCCATTGTTTGTTTACAAAGGGTACAGGGAAACAAGATACATGTTATAACATACAAGTTTTCTACAAGAGGATTGATAGATAGATAGAGAGAGAGAGAGAGAGAAAGAGAGAGAGGGGGGGAGAGAGAGAGAGAGAGAGAGAGAGAGAGAGAGAGAGAGAGAGAGGGAGAGAGAGGGAGGGAGAGAGAGAGAGAGAGATTGCAATTTTTTAATGATGCAGTCAAAAGAGCTAATATCCAGGGGGAATCCAGCTCAGGCTGAAAGTGTGATTACTAGAGAGACAAGGTTATTTCTACCAGGGTATTTGCAGGGCACATGGAGTGTCCACCTATTGGCTCACTGATATATCCAGAACATTAGTTTGTTTTCCATTTAGACAGATGGAGAGAGAAAGGGGGGACGGCACACCCAAAGTATCTAGACCCAAATTACCCAGAGCCTGCATCTGAGCCTGATGTTTTTCCCCCAACAGAAAATGTAATAGATTTTTTGGGGACACACACTGATTTGAAATTGATGTTGCAATGATATCACAAGCCAGTTTTTACAGTTCACGTATCCCACAGGTTATCACATCTCCATGACTTTCTAACAATATCCACATTTAAAAAAATCACCAGCTGATGCATAACATGTATGTAGACGTGTTGTGCAAAGAGTTAAGAGATCTATCTCAATGTATCATCAAGAACTGTCCAAAAAAAAAAAAAAAAAAAAATCTGAATACATGAACGATGAGGAAATCAAACAACTGAAGTGACAACCCATGGTTCTCCAGCTCCAGCTTTTGTGTGAAGTAAACACTGATATTCTGCCAACACTACAAATCTACTTATGTGTTATCTTATGTCTAGGAGATCTAAAATCGTTCAACCCCCGGGCCTAGCGGGACAAAGACGTGACACAGTACCGCGCTCAATGACATTGCAGTCATTCAGATCAGACCCAGTTTTTCCACATCGTGTCTTAATTCAGGAGGAAATGTAAAGGATAAGATTTAATTGGGAACTGGATATAGACCTTGGGAGGAATAATACGATTAAAGCATTTTCGTGACTGAGGGATCACCGCACGCAGCCTATGTCTGAGTGAAGTGAGAGAAATCAATCTGTGTTCCTTTAAGCACCGGGGATTTAAGTTACAAATCATTTTTTGTTTTGTTTTGTTTCTTTTAGCCGTCTCAGTGTAGATAAAATAATGAACGGTGGAACACACTGAAGTAACACACCTAAAAGAATTAGGTTATGAATAAATAAAATGCATGAATGTGATTGTGGATTAGTAACTGTCAGGTCTTATACACATTTAACCCTCTGTGTTTGAACTCCTCTCTCCATGAATAATAATTATCTGAGATCCACGTCGCTGCTATGTAAACCCAGTTATCAGATTGACGCAAAAGTTTCCCAGTAATATACACAACTGAGTAGCTGTCTCTTTTGAAACTTGTTTAGATGAACAATAAGCTAACAAAACAGAAAAATAAAACTTAATTTTTGATATAGTTACAGAATATCACCTAAGAGATGCCTGATAAGATATTTGGTTTGTCTCAGAAGTGAAAATATTTTCAGCTGATACAATGACGTCTGCAGATTTCAAAACCAATAAAAATGAAGATACTCAATCAGCATTTACATTAGACTCTTTATTGTTTCTTGGAATGCATACTCAGTGTTCCACACGTAATACATAAATAACATTTAACATCATTAGTTTTGAGATCTACTTAAACCTTTGAACACCAATCTAATCAAGAGGACACACTGTTCTACAGAATGAAATTAAGTTCTTGGAGGGGGTTTCTTATGACTGATTGTGGGGGAGGATTATAAGGATATCGATACAGTATATTCATCCATAACACCAATATGATCTTTGTGGGACTCATAAATCCAAAGCATGACACTGACAGACATTCACAATGCAGTAAACACACCAAATCACACAGGTACACACGCACGCACGCACACACACACACACACACATACATACACACATACACACACACACAAAAAGCTCAGCTTCGTGCGGCCACAGCTGGAGCCTGCTCTGTGGACTGAAGCTGTTTTCCCAAGTACTCCCTGAAAAAAAAAAGAGAAGAGAATCATTGTACCTAAGTATTCAGCGGTGTAACAAACACATCAGTATCTCCAAGCAAGGAATGTGTTATATGGGGAAAATCTTTCAAATGGCTGTGTATTCCGTCGCTCCATGGACAAAAAAAATAATCATAATCTGTTTCAGTTATGGTTGTCTGACATTGTGCATTAACTTCTGCAAGAAATATAACGTGCAAAACACACCTGGTTTTTTTTATTAAACACACATGACAGCTTGCAGCCTCCCATAACTTGTTTTCTTAGAGTGCAGGTAGCTAGTCAGTAACACGAACCACTATCTTGTAAAACAGTGGAACAAGACACACTGCTAAATGAAGTTTCATTTTAAAAAAAACTGTCAAGTGGGTCTTTAGATAAAAACAAGACTCTATACCCCTGCTTTCGGGGCAAGGTTAAACTACTGCTCTTAAAAAAAAAATGGAACATGACAAGCTACTCTGGTAGGTGTGGACCTTCGAACCCAAAAGGCAATTAAAGAAAACAAAAGATTGTTCCTTCTTTTTTTTCCTTATAATCATACTACAGGATACCTACAAAATAAAATACAGATCAACAGATGGGGAAAAAAAAACCCTTTAATTAGGACATCTGGGCTAAATTTGACCAAATTTTTAATTGTGAATGACAATGATCAATGATGGCAAATGGTGATTAACTTGCTCGTGATAAATTAAATCTATAAATGAATCTACGTCATGCACCGGATCATTTCTTTATTCACTTGGTCATCTGTAAAAACGGATGCATAAACAAAACCGAAGAGGAAAACTCTTCACGCTCTGTGACTTTAGACTTGGCTTGCCACCCAAACCGCGGTTTTCCGTCCTTTGGCAAATGCTTGCTTTTCATTAGCGAAACACAATCAATCCTCTCTTCACTATTAAACAGGTACACACCTGCCGCTCATTAAACTCATTAAACACCTGCCGCTCATTACATAAATACTTGGACGTTCCTGAGAGGAGAGAGCCGATAACGTCATTCGTGTGAATGCGGAGTGAAAAAAGAAAAAAAAAAAAAAAAAAAGCGTGAACGCGGTGTAGCTGCGAATGGATTACACCTACAGGGCGAAACACGACAATCTCAAACCTGTTTTATGAGGACAGGCCAGTTGAGCGCAACATTAGCTCATATAAGGGTTTTCTTTTTGCGTGACGCTCAGTGAACTGTCCTCAAAGAAAAAGGTTTTGGATCATTTCAAACCACAACATTTACCAAATTTGATATCACATTAAAAAAAAAGAAAAAAGATATTTCACAGACCAGTGCCCTTAACAGAGGAGACAATTATGCAACTTTCTTTTTTATTCACAAAGTGTTAATGTGTTGTGTTCGTAGGTTTGGTTTGGGGAAAAATAAAGACAAATTTCAGAAAATCTTGGACCACGCTTAAGCCACGCTCTGTCCGTCCCATAGGAAAAAGGGCTTGAAGCAAAGTGTGTTTTTCCAAATGACGTTTTCTAATAAGTCAGGGTCCAAAGAACCCCTGCCAGTCTCACTGATATGACATATGGCTTTAAGCCAAACCATTTCACATTATATCAAGACTATAGTGTTTAACTCAAACCATCTGTCGATCGCTCTATTCCTTAGCAACACTGAAGCGGTAATAAGACTGCACTTATCAATATAACGCGGTTATCAATAACAAACTCATCATTTAAATTTAATATCAGTTAAAAGCCCCTACTCTCTTATTCATGAAACTGTCCTCACAACATACCCAAATGGTTTTTCTGCATTAAGCAGACAAACATCTATGCGTGAGAGGGTGAAAATATTGTTTTAACTATTATCTTATAAATATTATCTCACTCCTCACTGGGCCCAGGCAAGCTCAGGGAGGCTGTGTGAGAGATTTAAATCCGAAATGTAAATGGAACCCCTAAAACGAGAAGGGGGTCTGATTAGAGATTTTACACCGAGCCTGCAACTGTGTTTGAAACAAATCTGCCAACTCCCTCCCTTAAAGACAACACATGTTTTGAATGAAGGCGCAGCACAGTGAAGGCACTGGGCATTGTAATTCAACACTGTAGGCCAAAAAGCCTACACCTGAATGCAGAGTCACACAACAACAGATACCATGGGGAAACCCAGACGGTGGACTTACACAACTTTACATCTGTGCCAACAGCTTCGCCACACACGGTTGTCATGACAACGGGCATTCTCTCTGGAGTGGGAACGGGGTACATGATAGCCATATTTTATTATGACACCAGATCCACTTGTGAAGAGAGTTTGCGTTCTAGAGAGACACTGCTTTTAGGTTTCAGACCAGGATCACGGTCTAAGATGGAAAATTACCACGGGTTTGCTGCAGGAGGGTGCAATTCAACATAGATCGAAGTTCACTTGCCAATTTTCATTCATTAAAAGCTTTCTTTCTTGCATTCCCGTTCGCTGTAAAATGCACTGAGAAACAGAAATCGCGCCTGCCATGTCAAATAGCAGTGGTCTGCTAGTCCGTGCACAAAAAAAAAAAAAAAAAAAACCCATTTCAGCACGAGAATAGATTATAAAAGGGAAACAGAGGCAGGCTCACTCTGTCAGCGTTTCTGAATGAAGAAGTAAGTTACAATGCAGAGAGTGGGCAGTGAATAGCCACCTTCACATAAATATCCTTGAAAACTAGCTGGCCAAACACAGAAAGGCATAACTTCAAACTCCCATGATTAACTAAGCAGTAATCTCAACTAATGGGTTCCCAATGAAAAATATGAGGCAACCTTCACCTTTCTTTCAACCACAGCTCTTGAAGCGCGCCCTCGGTTCGATGCCTGTGCAGTCAAACCGGATTTCTTAATAGAAGTCTTTTCCTTTTTGCATCCCGATTTAAAAAAGAAAAAAAAAAAAGGCTTTTTGAAAGACTAGAGGTGAAAGTCAATGATCAGCTCTCTCCCACAAACACAGTCAAAACTTACAATCGCTTGTTTCTTTTTGCTTTCTGCACTCCTCAGTAGTGCCTCCCAGCAGGGCCCACTGACTGCCACTACAATACGTGCAATTAATCTGCTAAATTACAGACAGATCAGCAATTTAGTTAATAACTAATAATTGCAGTCATTCAGAATGTGCTGATGGGCTTGTCCTTCACTGAGATAAAGTGGCTTGTTGAGATGATTTTTTTTAATATTCATTATCTAGCTCGGAGCCCCTACTCATTACCAGAGTTTTCCATAAACATCTTTTCATTTTGCTTTACCAATGCAAGAGGTAATGAAATCAATAAATTACTTGAGGGATTTGTTTCTCCAGCCTTCTGACTTAACAATACAATCATTAGAATTTTCCCAGATTAATAGCTAATGTGATTCCTCAGACTGAATCTTCCTTAAAGAAGAAAAAGGAAAGGGGAGAAAACATCTAACACAGTCACGTTAGAGATCGGTGAGACATGGTGTTTCAGGGAGCAGTTGTCATGACAATGATGTATCTATGTCTTCAGAAGAGCAGTAGTCATGACAATGATGTATCTTTGTCTTCAGAAGAGCAGTAGTCCAGATAATGATGTATCTATGTCTTCAGAGGAGCAGTAGTCACAATAATGATGTATCTATGTCTTCAGAAGAGCAGTAGTCAAGATAATGATGTATCTATGTCTTCAGAAGAGCAGTAGTCATGACAATGATGTATCTTTGTCTTCAGAGGAGCAGTAGTCAAGATAATGATGTATCTTTGTCTTCAGAAGAGCAGTAGTCATGATAATGATGTATCTATGTCTTCAGAGGAGCAGTAGTCATGATAATGATGTATCTTTGTCTTCAGAAGAGCAGTAGTCATGACAATGACGAATTTATGTCTTCAGAAGAGCAGTAGTCATGATAATGATGTATCTATGTCTTCAGAAGAGCAGTAGTCATGATAATGATGTATCTTTGTCTTCAGAACAGCAGTAGTCAAGATAATGATGCATCTATGTCTTCAGAGGAGCAGTAGTCAAGATAATGATGTATCTATGTCTTCAGAAGAGCAGTTGTCATGACAATGACGAATTTATGTCTTCAGAAGAGCAGTAGTCATGACAATGATGTATCTATGTCTTCAGAAGAGCAGTAGTCAAGATAATGATGTATCTATGTCTTCAGAAGAGCAGTAGTCATGAAAATGACATATCTATGTCTTCAGAAGCATTTGCATAGCTCTACAGCCTCTGAGTCTGACCCACTCATTCAGATAAGGACATGTTGTCTTTCAGGTGGCTTTTCAGCAGTCTAAGCCTGGGGACACACTATGCGTCACATTCTAATTTTACATTTTTCAGCCTTTACAGCTTGTGAGATAAGAGTCTCGTCAAATCTTTGAACGTCGAAACGATTTGAACGCATTTCTCTGTGACGTCCTCTTTGGCTTTTTGAAGAGAGATCAACGCATGCATAAAAAAAAAAAAAAAAAAAACCCACCAAAGACTTTTAAGATGCTTCACTAAAGCATCACTCTTTTTCTATGGATGTTATTTGAGACTTTGATACCAAGAAAAACTCTTGTGCAATTAAATGGCAACAAAGAAGCACTTTGCCTGTAAAGACAGTTTAGCATTGTCAAAGACACAATGAAAAATAGACAAGCGCTACGTTTTAGATTGTTTATCTTATGCACATACACATGCATAAGATAAAAAGAGCGACAGGAAATAATTATAAGATAAAAACAGAAATTAATTATCGAATTTGAGAAGCAAATGTTCTTTTTCCTAAACTGACTGTCAAAACAGGTTTGACTGATGTATATCTCCATCCTTGGTTGGTAAAGTGGAAAATAATATATTACATCAACTTTACTGAGCTCCTGTGCCTCAAAGTTTGTTTTAACAAGGCCTCTCGCTGCAATGTTACGGTAAGTGATGTCCAAATGGTGGATGTCGTCTGTCTAAAAACCCAGCCATTTTCTCCCCATGGCTTCCCCATTACAGAACAGCTCTCTCTGTTAGGATGACTGAGAGTGCTACAAACTGATTTCAAGACGTGTTAAAACTAACCCCCCCCCCCCTTCTCTCCCCACCCTCAGTATAAGCTGTGTAACACCCTTGAGCGATGTAATGCATTAGGAGAAGGGGAGTTCTATTTGCATAAAAACAATTACGGGGGCGCCTGAGCGTCAGGTAGAACTGACGAACAGCGAGAAAGGAGAGCGACCCCGGCTGACACACCCACCCTGCGGAACAACAGAACACGGGCGAGTACGTTTCCCCTGGATGACCGACCAGAGACGGAAAGTGTGGCCTATCTCCGATTCCCAGAGACAGGACACGCTTTTGTGCTGACTGACGCTGACTGACACCGCCTTAACAGCCGCGCTGCACGGGCCTCCAGAAATAGATTTTTTTTTGTTTTTTTCCGTTCGTGATCTGTCAGCTGACAGCAACGCGTCACGTGACTGCCACCTTTGCGTATGAAATGCTTCCAGGTTGACGTGAATTCAGCGTCAAAAACATCAGCTATTACATATGTTTAACTGTCCAGAGATTTCACAGCGTTCTAAAACTGAAACGTTTGATGCTCGTCTGAGTGGAACCTACCAGTTATGAACCATGAGTTTCTGCACGGCCAACAAGGCGTTATAGCGAACAAGCTGGTCCTCGTGATGCATGTGGTTCATCACCAGCTGCTTCCCCCCCAGCTGCTCAATCACTCTACGGGAAGAAAGACATACAGAACAGATTCAAGAGGGAAAAGGGAGATGGAGAGAGAGAGGGAGATGGAGAGAGAGAGAGAGGGAGAGCAAGAGAGAGAAAAAACACAGTGTGAGATATGAATATGTACTTCCAGTGCGTCATGATATGCGAGTGCTCTGGTCCACTTGGTGTCTTTGAGCTGATATCTGGGAATAATAGAGTGCAACAGCTGCATTGCTAATCAATAAATTGAAGAGGCCTTTCAGCAACAGAGCTCTTTCTCAGGCAGAGAAAAACTGCTGGATATAAGAGACCTTCACATTTCCCTGTCAACACCTATGCCAAGGATGGTGAACTGGTGAGGTGAACCAGATCTTGGCGCAGTTTTAATTATACCGGGCCATGTGGTATCTTTCAGGGGGAATGTTAACACAGAGAACGATAACGCAGAGATAATCATCAACATTATTTCTCACATACTAAAACAAAGTACGAATTTCCCTTGAACAAGGTTTGATTCTTCAGATATAAAATACATTAAACACACTTATCAATCTGCTTCATTTGCTGAGCCAATAAGGAATTGAACACAAATCCCAAGGCCTAACCCTATGCATATAAAGACGCGGTAACATTAGAAGAGTGAAAGGGCCATCAGTAATGTTTAACTGTTACTGTCACTGAGCAGAGGTGGCAAACCTTTACATTACCTTTTAGAATAAGAGTTAGAACTTATTATGAGGAATGTTTGACTTTTTCACCCTTTCAAACAAATCAGCAGACACCAACAGGAGCTCTGAGAGATACACGAGATGGCAGGAAAAAATTTGTGCGAGACCCTAATGAAATTGAGGCAATTCTCTCGAAGAACTTCTCATCTACAAGAGATCTGCTGAGGCTAAATTGCTCTGGAGTGGGCCAATTACAGGGCTGAGACCGACAGTGATTCACACCAACGAGCCCCCATGGAGAGGAGTCAGCTTATTACAATGATGAGGATGTTTGAGAAGGCAGAATGAGAGTGTGTGTTACGGCTGGTGACCCTGAGGACCTCGCAGACTGAGTCTAGGGATTAGAGAGAGAGAGAGAGAGAGAGAGCGAGGCCCTCTTCTCATACCCTTGGAAACAGGAGAAAGAAAGAGAGATAACTACACTTTCCTTTTTAAACTTTTTCTTTTCTTTTTATTTCCCCGAGGAGTGAGTGAGTGAGGGAGGGAGAGGCTGCAGTCAGAAGATAGAGCGAAGACGGAATGGCGACGGATAGTGTACAGACGCGTCTGTATCAAATTCTCCAAAGCGATAGCGTGTGTTCTGCATCGTTAAATAAAACAGAAGATTATGTTAATGGAGAGCCTTTGGGAGTATTAATATGCCGACGGGGACCGTGTGACAGATTCGAAACCGTCTTTTCTTCCACTTCTGAAGATGCAAGAATGAAGTTATCAGCATCCAGGCCGACACATGGGAGGGGAAGTAAGGACACACTCATGGCTCTTTTCCTAACTGATTCACAGAGACAATGAGATCAGCATTTTGAGATTGAGAGGATAATGCACTGGTCAGGAATCGACATACAGAGATGTAAGAGAGAGTGAGAGAGAGCAGAAGGCCACACTGAAGAGCTCAAAGAGAGGATGTGAGAGAGAGAAGAAAGAGAAGATAAAGAATGGGGGAGGGGGGGGGGGGGGGACAAGAGCGTGACAGAGACAGAGATAGAATGAAAAAGGAGAGAGTGATAGAGGATGAGTGAGAAAGAGAGAGAGAAAGAGACAGACAGAGAGAGAGAGAGAGAGAGAGAGAAAGGACAGACTGAAAGAGGATGAGAGAAAGAGAGAGAGAGAGAGAGATAAGACTTAGAGATAAGACGGGCTTCTCTCACCGTTTACCGCGTGGGTAATGTCTCACATACTCTCCAACATCATGTGCTGCCACCGCAATGACCTGAGGATCATCAGACACCTCCAGCAACCTGGTCAGAATTCTGTTAAGAGCAAAAACATCATCATCATCATCATCATCATCATTACACATGCACTCAGAAAAAAAAAAACCCCACACACACACACATTACTCGGTCACTGCTGTAGAACGTAATGTGTACTTTAGATGGAAGCGGAAAAATATAATAAAACAGTAGCAAAAGCGATAAAGCCAAGATAAATGGCTGGACTGGTCTACTGAGAGGTTCCCTGGAAAGCTTATCAGCATGAACTACACAACACACACGAGGCATATCCTGCTGCTATATTGGTATCTGCCCGTGAGGAGAAGTACCACTCATCTTCATTAAAAACACAAAACAAAACAAAGCGAAAACAAGTCCCACTAAAAACAGTACTGAGAAATACAGGACCGTTACTCTAATAGTGAGCAGAGCTAGCAATCTCTGATACAATTAATGATTCTCAAAGCAACACTGATAGCTGAATATATTATTGGAATCTTTGTCTTGGTGATATTTAAAGCATTTGTTTGCTTTGTGTTTGAAATACCACCCTGACCGACAGGAAAGACCAAATAAGGAATCGTTAAAGTGTAGTTCTAGAACTCCCTGAGTATTTGAACCGTTTCTTTCGGAGCTGGCGTCTGCGCTAACTATACGCGCGAATAACAGACAGGGAATGAAACGTGTCTGCAATCACAAGAGAACTTGAAATTAGCGACCAATGTCGCTAAAATAGAACGATGGGTGTGAGATGAAGAGACAGTCATTCAGGGATCAAGCACTCAACAAATCACCTACACAATGACAATAGGAGAGGGGGGGAGGGGGGGTAAAAACAAAATATAAATTCCAGTTGAAATGAAGACAGTGTTGATTGTGGAGAATGAGGTGACGAGAGAAATGAGATGACTAGATTAGGACTTAAACTGAATGTCAAAAGGGCCAAACTGATGCATGATTAAAATACTAAGAGACAAATGATGAAAATGAAAAAGAAAGAAAGAAAGAAAGAAAGAAAAAAAAAAAAGGGGGGGGGCTCATTTCCAAGCCTGCATTTGCGTTCACCTTCATCACGGCGAAATAAAACTGCACACATTCGGAGGACAAACGGGATGTGTCACACAAAGACGCAGAGAGTGTCCATCAAGACCGTCCAAAAGACACGTAGTCACGTAGTTTAACTCACTCTCTAATTATAATTTGTTATTTTGTGAGCCCTACCACACTCCATAACCTCCAAGTTCTAATCAGACACCTGCTATAAAATTATAAACACCTAATAAAAATGGTCTTAACGGTCTCCGTGTCACCTGAGAAACAAAATATGAAATCAAATCATGGACATTTTCTATTGTGTGATTATACGTGTGTGATAACTAAAAAATCTGTCTTTTAGAGTAATATGTCAGTGCCATGTTGATAATGCCATGGTATTAAATTAAGGTTGTAGAAAACGTCCAGCTCTTACTTCAGTAGTTCATAGTTCTTCTCGTTCAAGCGAACCGCATTCTCCCTCCAGAATTTCTCCGACTTGTGCACGGGACTCCATTCCAGACGGCCTGACTTCAGCTCTGAGCTGTACTCATCAAATGAGCTGCACAATTCATGAAGGGGAAAATGAGTAGAATAGTTAAAAAAAAAAAAAAAAAAAAAAAGATTTCAAACTGAGAAGAAAGCATAAAGAATACCAAAGTTCTCAAAAACCATGGAAAAACACAAATCTTGGAATATTATTATGCGAGTTATGCCAAAAGTAACAAATGGTTCGGTTGGATTTTCACATGTTATATTCAGTACCTAAGATCTTGAACGCTTTCACCCAGTCTCTCCAGGAGGAACTTAATGTCCTCCGTTATGTCCTCGTCATCATATTTCTGCTGGTCGAGATTCTCAAGCTGTTTAAGAACCTTGCACTGGATCATAGCCAAGGCATACTCCTGACGGGTCTCCCTCTCTGCAGACTTCTCCAGGAGATTCTATAAATAAAGAAAAAAAAACAAAAAAAAACAAAAGTTAAGACATCACAGAGCATAATCAACTAGCTATTCATCTGCCGGTAGCTCTGATTTAAAGAATCACAGGATGCGAGAGCATCACCGCTATGCTGTTCAGATAAAATACGGCTGGTATAATTACACAGTCTCAAAGTTCCACACGAGATATCTTCAGAACATACCCAAGGTACACAGGATGGCAAAGCAAGAACAACTAGCAAAACAAAAACACAGAGAGAGGGAAATACAGGAACACACACCGTTATCTTGACTGGACAGCGTGGTGGTTTGTTTTTGGTGGGGTGAGCCATGGACCGTAAGAGCCGGCTGGGTGGTATTGCATACGGCTGAATGATCTTAAAACACGGTTTTGGTGCCTCAAGCTTTGGCCGCTTTTTGAGCGGAAAGCGACGTGGTGCTTATCCTACTGTTACAGCCCAGTGGTGATTTCTATTTCACATAAGCGTCAGGCACCTTGAGACATTCAGTTAAGTGTTCTAAACCTCTAAGAAAGTAATTACTGTGATTAAGGTCTGTGAAAGAGAAACACGACTGTATTCAAACAAAAGTCTGTGGCTTTTCTTGTGCTTTAAATTGTACACCTACAGTTCGTTAAACATGCAGAAAAGGCAAGGTAAATGAAAACAACTTCAATTCCACGCACACAACTCACAAGAGAGACCAAGGCCATCTCTCAATATAGAACCCAGATACCTGCGAAACCATGGTGATAATTCCTCTTATCAGATTTTCAGTCTGGAGCAGTGTTTCCATGGTATTCATTTTAGACTTAGGCCTGGATTCAATCAAGGTTATTCACGTCAAGTAGAAATCCTCCAGAGATTTATCCGGCTGGAACTCATATGAGGATGTCTTGTTTGCGTGAATTACATATACTGTCTCAAAAAGCCTGAAAGCTCCTGACTACTTCTGCCTGCACTGTCTGTAAGTATTTATATACCAGCCACATTAATATGAATGCATGTTTGAATCAACTGAAAACCACAAAAGGAGTCTAACGCTTCAGCATTTACTTTTTATGTGGCACTTAACTACTTTCACTACAGACAAAACAGTAGATATTTCTTAAAAATTACAGCACCCATAGAATGCGCACGTGAGAAGTACAGTAAGCATTTTAGTGACTGGTCTGATGTGTCTACTTACACAACAGGATACACTATTCTGCATAATTTCCAGCTTAATTGTTTAATCACCATGGGGAGAACAATACAAATGGTTTCATTTGCTAATGTCAGGAAGAAGTAACTGAACGTGGCCCATTTGTTTAATGATAGACATCCACAAGAGGTTAGAATCTAAAGGTTATTAAAAATGAATGAGAGAATTATTATTTGTTGGTTTAGTGTAAAAATTGATACAGGCTCTCAGTTTTATGCATCAATTATTTCTAAAAGATAACATAAATGCCCTTTCGGTGTCAATTTATCCGTGTGATCCAGTGACATTTTGTTTAGACGTTGAGTGAAGCCAATTAAAACCTGCACTGCTGTGCAATAGTCTGACATTTTTGAAAAATAAATCTCTACTGTTAAGGATGATCAAACTAAAGTGCACTAGCTACGAACACAATTCAAATAGCATCAGAGAGCTTTTTAAGAAAGCCCCCTATTTTTTCCCCTCCTTGCACAAATGGCAATGTATTCTTGCTCTCTCCGGCACAAAAAGGCTCAAATGACTCAGATCTGAGCAAAGAATAAGTCACTCTTAGCTTTGATTTTCTGTCACATTCAAAAGCGTCACATGGCCGAAACCAGAAAATGTACAAGCATTGCCGGAACTCAAAGCACTAAGACTCTTAAAAACTCCAAAGGATATCAATAATTATGTGCATGACTACATCAGTTTCATTTTACCCTCTGAAGTACCCACATCCTGTTACGGTTTGAACGGTCATTCTTTGCAACAAAGACTGATGGAATACACCAACAATGGTCAAAACAGACAGTAGTTCTGTTGAGACATCCAAAAAAAAAAAAAAAGTCAGCCACGTTATTCCGACAAAGAGGGTCCGATACACAATACCCAGAAAAGAAATGATCTACCAACAGTCCTGGCAGGTTATCATAGACACTTACGACCACAAGTCACAATATACAATGGGGAAAACATTTTCTCAGTCACCATGACAACGCCTGCCTCAATGTCCTGAAAGATAAGAGGAAATGAATAGAGTACATATTTAATGAAGTTGAATGCTACAGAAAACTGAGAGAGGAAGTGGATTTAAAGAAAAAAAAAAACACAAAACGTACATTGTGTAGAGACATACATAGTGTATGGAGTCTCAAAATAATTTACTCTAAATGAAAAGAAACTACATCCACTTAGCTCTGTACTGTATGTAGCTACAACAAGGCTGCTTACAATTTAGGTAAGGCTTGAACCCCCTCTCCCTCCTTAGTTTCTATTCTTTTAAAGACTGATTTAGAGAATCACATTTTTTTAAAAAAAAAAAAAGGAGAACGCTCTGAAATAATGCAAACTTTTCCGTATTTGATAGACGTAATCCTATAACAGCAACATTACAGGACTGAGATTAACACAGTCAAAGTGTCACATGCTAATAGCAAATAGAGGGTACGTTACTGCTCCGCGGCGGCTCTCAGTCAGATAAAACACAGAATTACAGCACAATAAAGAATCTTACAGAACTGACAAATTAAGAGACAGCCATTCATTTCGTGTCGGCACCTTGTGATGCTGTCAGCTGCGTGAGGGACGCCAAGGACTTTGTGCGGGGGGGGGAAGAAAAAAGAAAAAAAAAAAGAAATCGTTCGAAAGGACAAAGGACTTCACATTAGCCACGAGTGGCCAAATTTTAATAGAGTGAATGCTGTCCCTTTGAGTTGCACAAGCAATTTATTTTATGAGAGTCACTGTACAGAGTTGGCATATTAAACTGGAGAAGACATTGCCGGCTGAATGTGCTGTAAAAGTGTGGACTGCGGTAAGGTAACCTGACAAGGGACACTGAAAATTCTCATATCCTCAGAATTTACTGTCTACATTTTCAGAGCTAATAAACTACATACCAATACTTTTCTAACTGATGCCTTTGTGCTGGTCCGTGTTTACACAACTAGATAGCGAGAATGCGGTCAACAGAAGATGTTTAACGTCGACCCCAAAATAACCCAGGCTGATAAACAATATTACAAAACATATAAGTATAAGGAAAGGTAAAAGAATGACACCCCCAAAACTCCTGATTAACCAATTAATCTCATTAACATTGAGCACTGACCTGTCTGTTCCAGAGACACAGATTTTGCACTCTGAAATGTACCAGCTGCTAAATGGTGAATAACGTAATTGCGGTGATGTTTTCAGATATGCCCACATAGGAACAGATCATTACACCGCACTTTTAGCGACGCCGACAAAAGGAAACGCGTCTAATTATGTGTCGGAGAAAAAAAGAGACAATTCCTGAGCAGCACGAGTTAATAAGGACTTTGGCAAGTGAGATGAATACACCGCTGCTTTCTAATTCAATACTGTCGGGGACATGAGCGACAAATTCATCACCAAACACTGGTGCAGATGCAACCACACAGCTCTCAGGGCAAAGGTTATCCATCAAATCCAACTCATCTTCAGGTTAATATAAGCATGAATTCCAAACAAGGGAACATTATCATAAAAATGTAGCCTGTTTTCTTGAGGCATGCTTTCTGGTCAAATCAGCACTGTCATTAGGTCGCAACTAAATTTCACAGGAGACCACAACCAGTTGAAGCTATGAAGACATAGTTTGTAGCACCAGCCATTTCCTGAAATTTGAAAAAGTGTTGATCAAAGTGCAGACTGTGGTAATGATTAAAAAAAAGTGGGTTCTCTGTGTTCCTCTGCAAAATATACAAAAAATAAAACATTTTTGGGGCAAACATCTACAGTAAAGTACATTCTAATGAGTCTGTTGAAGAAGCCAAAGGAAATCTTGTCTGTAATCAATGAAGGAGAAGGTGTGTGTGTGCAAGTTCACGTAGACATGTGACCAATTTAAGTACACATCTCTAAAGCCAAGTTCCTGTACCTTTGTTTGACAACTTACAAGACTTATCTCAAATCTTCTGGACAGTGTGGAAATTCTGATATCTGATGAGTGAAGAGTGAAGTGAAGAGCCCTGTTTTTTTTAGGTTCCTTAATCGTGGAAATGAAGAGAACTTTGTAAGATGCGCGTCAAAACAGACAATACAAAGGATTTCAAGCCACAGAGCGGAACATATAGTTAAGGGACTGGCTTGCAGTGCAGAGTTGCTTAGTACATCTGGGAGTCAGCTCCCAGCTGTTTCACACCATGGCCTGCAATCAAAGGGAAATCAATTGGTCACATTTCCTTGGGCAGCTGCAAGCCTGGCAATGTGCATTTCCCCTCTTGTTACTAAATGGTGATGAAGAATGCTTAGACACATCCACACCTATAGTCTTGGGGTAGACTCAGGCAGAAAGCACGTTCCTACAAGCACATGTAGTGTGGAGAAACGCAGCAACTGACCTCGCATGTGGAGAGGGCAAAGTGAGCTCGACTCACTCTGATCAAGACCACTACCAACAGAGAGAGAGACTTACAAGAGCACAGACAATTGGACAGGGCAAAACACTTTAAAAAAAAAAAAAAAGGACGAGTTTCAAAACATTACATTTATACGGTTTTACTTCTGAATTTACCAGTATTGACCTGACTCAAGTTAATCTGTTTATAAGAGCTGGTACCGTTATTTAAAAAAAAAAAAAAATTCCCGTACAAAGGAGGATTTAGCACAGCAGTTTACGATTCCACATCTCTATCACCAAAATGCCGTGATACCTGGGTAAGGGGAGATTGTATCTGCCATAGGAGACAGAGCTCATCTTACGTACCCTGAAAGCAGCCAGGATAATGCGAGTGACCTTCTCTTTGACAGACTCCTGCAGGATGTCAGAGAGAGCAGGCACCACATTGTAGCGTCTCAGCTGCTCACAGAGCTGTGGACTGAAGGCCAGGAGCCACACGCAGAAGATCATCTGATACTGCAGCTGGAAGCCGCATTTATTACTGAGCACCGCCGTGATGCTGAAAACACAAGGTTAAACGCAGGTTAGAATGACAGAAACTCACAGAATTCATCTCGCACCATCTTGACGCAGCAACGTTCAAAACTTCAGTTCACGCATACCGTGAAGTTCACTCTTAAGTAGGGGTGTAACGGCACATGTATTCGCCCCCAAACGGTACGGATGTTACGGATTGGTGCATGCAGTCTTTCGGAGAATACGCGGTGGCCTGTGTGCCACGACTGATGAACGTAATGCGGAACCAAATTTCACAAGCACGAGTCTCTCATCTCACTCCCTCACAGTTGGTTTGTGCTCTTCTCTCTAAGATTTGGGATCTGATTGTGGTGCAAACAAATTACAACATAAGTTTTCAAGGACCTTATGTCCTTGTTTGCTTGTACAGTGTAATAAGAAGTAAATCACATTTCTTTGTGAATCATAGATGGCAATGCTGGCAGTCAATAGCCGAAAATTGACTACACGCTGCTGTATGTGACCATGTGCAGTCGTGACATCACAAACACATGGAATTCAGAACAGGTTGTTGAAAGGCTTCACATAGATCATACAGCGGTAGGAGTAGAACATGTTTTCATACTTTAACAAAGTTTCCATAGCACATTCATCTCAGTGAAGGAAAAGAGTGATTTCCATTCTATGGTACCTTTAATGCACTACAGGCTGTACAAACCACCTCAAGGGGGACTATATGACACTATAGGTGGAACAAACTGTAACTTGTACTAATTTCTGTTAAAAAATAAGTGAAAGAAATCTAGCCTCATGCATTTGGGGGGGTTTTGTTGCTTTTTTCCCCGTTGTACCGAACGCGCACTGAACCGTGGCGTGAACCGAACCGTGACTACTGTGTACCATTACACCCCGACTCCAGACCAAATGAGTTCGAGGGATTCAAAGGATTTCAACGATCATTAATCTCAGTTGTTAGATTAAGTGATAAATAAGAGCCAAAAGGTCTGGAATATTCTCTTACCAGTTCACACCGTCGGCTTCTACCCAGGCAAATCGGTATTCGTTGACTCTCAGCATCAACTGCAGACAGCCAGCAACACACTGCACATACTGTGAGCTCTGTGGGAGATCCAAAAAAGCATACACACACACACACACGCACACACACACACACACACACACACACACACACACACACACAAACGCACACAGAGGCAAGCACATGCACGCGCGCACACACACACACACACACACATGAACATACAGTACAATCAGACATGGAAAAACTGTATGATCGAGGGAATGCAAACCCATCTTCCATAGGAGCTAGCAGAGAGAGACCAGGATGGTGAGATTACAGTTAAAACAATCCTTAAGCATTCACTTGTGGACATGCAATGACCTGTATCATGAAAACTTTCAACAAACATGCTCCATTAGAGAGGCAATCCACAGTGCAGCAGAGAGAAAGCAGAGGCCCCTGAAACCTGGACAAAAAATGTGCCAATCAAAGAAAGGTTAGCAGAAAAGTGACTGAGAGAGGAGAAGAGAAGAGAAGAGAAGAGAAGAGAAGAGAAGAGAAGAGAAGAGAAGAGAAGAGAAGAGAAGAGAAGAGAAGAGAAGAGAAGAGAAGAGAAGAGAGTAATTTAATTCTAAAAGAGTGGACTTTGCACACTAGCAGGGAAAATAAGAAAAATACGCATAAAAGAAAAGGTCCAGAAATAAGAACAGATAACAAGACTGCAGAGAGCTGCAAAGTAGAGGGAGATGGTTTCTTTTCTGTTTCAAACATTTTCTTATTCGTGTCTTATTCTATTTCTATCCTTTCTATCTTTTATTTCTAATCTTATTTTTATGGTTTTTTTTTCTTCACCGGGCATAGGTGTCATACAAGAATGGCAACAAATCCATACACAGTCTTATACCTGAGTATGTGCATACCTATAGATCATACTGTATCTACACAAGAAATTCCCACATTGTTGCCACTTTATTTCTCTACCCAGCCCCATTAATCAGCACTCTACACTTTTTTTTAAATTGTGCTGTGAGGCTGCATACCACTATACCACATGCTGAATTAAATTAAAAAAAAAAGCATTTTCCAGTGCGGTAATGTTAAAATCCTGACTAGAGAAATAAAAAGGGAGATTTAGAGTGCTGAGCATTAGCATAATCTTTCCACGTTCTTTTAATCTAAAGACGTGTCACTTTATTTCCTTTTTTTTCTGTGCGGCACTTAATCAACACGTCAAAAAAGAAAAGAAAAAAAAAAAAAGGTTGTGTCTCCACATACCACTAAGTGTAGCCAAATTCACAGTAAGAGCACTACTAGGGTGAAGAGTGAAGATGAATAGAAACCAGTTAATATGCGAGAAATTTTGTAAAAGTAGAGCTGGAGTAATACTTTGCAAAGAGAAAGACTGGAGAAGGGGAGAAAATGAATGACAGAGATATGCGGTAGATAGGTAGCCATTAATGCTGCATCTCACAGAGTCACGCGGCAGCTCATCCACCATTTTGTGGCATCATTGCAGGTACTCACTTCACTGGGAGAGATGGTCCCTGTTCCTGTTTCTGGACCTGTACCATGTAGTTTCTAACAAAAAGATAAAAAGAAAATAAAAAAAATAGTCTACTGTGGCTATTATCAAAAATGTTTGCAGCAAAAAGTCGTTTCATTTCATGAAGAATGTCGGAAAACCATGCACCATGACAGAGCAAAATTTAAAAAAACAAAGAAAAAAGAGCAGGAAAAGAAAAAAAACAAATAAATACCATGAAGCTGCTCAGCTGGATTTAATTTACAGTTGGGATCCACAGATACAAAATTTGTTTGTGCCAGGTTTGGCAATTACACAACGTGATGATTTCACAGTTTCTGTTTTTCTGCTGTGCGCCATGGCCGGCAGAATGAAACAGTAACAGTGCAAGGCTGTCACAGAATTTGAGCAGTGCGGAACTTTAAACGTCTGCGGTAAATGTTCTCCTCACACGTCCTTGGGAAGTGCCGCATGACATCTGAAGCTGGTGACGTGAACAGACTGCTTAATACGCTGACTGACAACGACAGGACATCTCTAACACAGAGATATTATCAGCCAATTATCACCCTGTAAACAACAAAAGCCTCTTCTCTCTCTCTCCTTTCACTTCGAAAACATGATATGATTTACAGGTGCGTGAAAAATACAGCATAGTCTTTGCCTTCTCACAACAACAACAACAACAACAACAAAAATTAACCATGCTGCATTGTGCGGCATGAATCACTACCCTCTCTACTCTGTGCATCACCTCCGGAAATCACGATTCATATTTAAAAAAAAAACATTCAAGTTTCCTTCAAACAACTTCACATGGAATTCTAGGTCATTAGCTATATCTCCAAATTGAGGGAAAAAATATGAGCAAAAGGCTAAGTCTTGTAATGAAAACATGTAGTAGGGGTCAAAAAAGGACACAGTTTAACACGATGACTCACTTGCAAGAAATCACATCTCCTTGACACCAATTTCATGAGCTGCCCTACACTCCCCAAACTAACCACCAAATATTTAACTGCTACCACATTTCAGACTACTGAAACTAAGCAATGTGCTTATGTTCTTCAATGACTTCAGAAGCAGAACCACAACCTTCTGTTGAGCATCTACAGATTTTTTTAAAAATGTTATATTTTGTAAAAAACGGTTGAATCCTCAACATAGAGAATGATCACTGATCAACTGATTTTGCATTTCAAAATCCATAATCAATAAGCAATACTGCACTTAAGGCCTACAAAGATGAGAACTGTCCACACATATATACACACATCGCGGTCATTTAGATGTTAAACAGCCAAATGTAAAGAGGGCATCTTCAGGACAAAGATCTGTGAGCGTTGAGCTGGTCAATATACGTCTGCATCACTGCTTGCCACTGTAGAACGGTGTCAGTCATTCCTGCCAGTCTCTAGGGGGTTATCATCGAAAGGTCCTGAGAGCGCCATTAAAAGCAGCTCGGCCGACAGAGTGTACTTGTACGATTACGCTTCCAACCAATCAATGCACCTCGCTACAGCGTTTTTAAGGCACATTACAAAGGCTGTCAGACTGACAGCGCTTACAGGTGAAGGTACCATGTAGTCAAGAAAACAACAAACTTTAATGTATGGTCTTTGAGATTGCTTTGGCAAAGTACAGGGCATGTTCACATGGACATCCTTTATTTTGCGCAGTATCATTGAAGTATTTCCACCAAAGCTTATGTAAAGCCAAGAAATCTCGAAGGACTGAGGACTTAAGAGCAAGTTGACCAAAGGTTTTTCACTGAGGATATCGGCTCGCCATCTAAGCCTTTATTTCAGTATTAACCGTTAAGAACTGAATGTAATGAGCGAAAAAACTTTCTTTGCTGTCTTTTCTGATGTGAACAAATCCTAAACAAAATCTGCTCTTCTTCGCTTGCGTTAATGACGGCTTATTTACTCGCAAGTCCATGGAGATGTAACCTAACTAGTTCCTGGAGACAGCAAATGGAAAACGTAAACTGAACGCTTGACTGGCACGTAGTGGTTGAAAATGAGTTAGGTGAATAGACACAAGAGATGTCAATGCTGCCTGGTTGCCATGCAACCAATTGCAAAGAAACATCCAACTGATAAATTTCCTCAGCAAATGGCTTCAAAGGGAACTACAAAGGCATATTTCCTTGAAACCACAATGAGACCTATAATTTTGGACCTACATCTCAGCTTTACAAGAAATGCAACGGGAAATTTTAAAGTGATTAAAATAAGGAGTACAGTTTGTTGAACAGCATATGTTGTATCATTTCGAACAATTAGTTTGGTAAACGAAACAATTTCTTTTATCTTGATCACAAACCACTGAACAGCGCACTACATGTACTGTTAATTAGAATTTGAGCAAGAAAGGGCCAAACTGGGTTCAGTTCTCATACTTAGAGGTAAAGGCTCTTACCTGTGAAATTGAATCACACACTGTGAACTTTTGTAATATGGCTAATGCATTGACACAGCATGTTTTTCTACCACTGACTCCTGATTTCATTTTCTGCCACAGACTTGTAACAATGCATGCTAAAAATGAAAACAGGAGGAAAAGAGTGGAACCAACTGAAGTGCTCACACACACCGATGAGAAAATTTTGCATCGGGACGTGAGTGGTTTGAATAGGAGCTACTGGTAAAACTGAACGAGAAAAGCAGTCACAAAAGCAAGAACACACGTGAGTAACGCAATTCTGATCAGGAAAAGATATAAAAACTGAGAAACTCATAACACTACTGAGAAAACCACTGAGAAAATGCAGATATAATTATGTTACTCTGGATCCTTAAAGAAAGCAACTTGTGCAGAAATACGTTTCCTGAGACTATCTGGATAAGCCAGTTCATTTAAGGACTACACTACTGATCCTTACAGAAATAACATAAACACTCTATTCTGCAAAGACAACTGCATTTGTTCCTTGGTGAAAATTTTACACCAGTGCATTTCAGTTTAAGCAGTGCTTTGTGCACCCACTACAGCTTCAACACCACAGTTCAATCACAGACTGGCCATTTTGGATGCTGATTATCTCATATACGTTTTGTGTTCATACTTGAGTGATTCCTATGGTTCTCTCAAGTGTTTATTAGGTAAAAAGTGGTGTAAACCTTTTCTACCTGAGAGCTAAGCTGGGTCTTGATCCAGTTGAAGTAGTAGTTCAAGTCACTTCCTTCCATAAGGTCACGACCCCAGGCAGCCAGCTTGGCAATGATCCTTGCAGCCTTCAAGAATGTAAAGCAAAACTTTGAGGATGATGAACACGTTTGGACAGCACACAGCATTTTGTACATACACACAAATCCCAAACATCCAACAGCAACGATGATCAATAATTGGATTTGGACTTAATTGTTTGTTTAAAACAAAGATAACAACAAGATTTAAGGGTCTTTTTTTTTTTCATTTTTCATACATTTCTAAACGGTATGATGCAGAACAAATTCAGATTGAAGGTGCTTTAACATTAGTTCAATGGTATTTTTGCAATTTAGAAGTTATTGCACAACCAAGTCACTGTTTTGCATTACAACCTTATCAATCTTCAGATGGATCACATATGAACGAGTCCATCTAACAGTGGCTTCAGACATACACACAGCTATTGGACATTCTAGAATACAAGCAATCAGATGTTTTCAGACAAATTCAGGGAAGATGTCTAATTTTCCACCATATGGAATCTACTGACAGTTTGTGCTGCATTCGTAAATTACTCTCATTTTGAGGTCCATTAGCAAATCTTGCCATATGTGAAAAAAGTAAAAACAGATAAAAAAAAGTGATAACAATAAAAATAAAGCTGCTACACGAAAATGAGTGAATAAAAAACAGATGCTTTAATCAGCAACTAATTTGTCCTTTAGATTAAAATATATTTTGTGACACGCTTTGTTTGTAGTATTTTTAAGCCTGTTTGTCTTGTTAAAATCACCCTGTAAAATTACCGCGTCTCTCACAAAACAAATTATGAAAAACCACCATTATAGTACTATTATGGCATTGCAGGGGTTTGCCTAGAATAAATTTTAACCAAAAAAAAAAAAAAACTTAGTGACAAAGAACACTTCAAAAAATGTAAAATATTTATGCTACAGTTCTAAAATAAATGGCTTGACTACAGAGTGATGAAACCAGTACAGACCAATAGCTTCTTTAAAGACAATTACTGGCACCAAATGCTGGTCAATATCTTAACTTATATATGCAGTTTATGTTTGCAAAACTCCATGGTAACAAAATCAAATTATCTGTATTGATCGGCACCCATTTTGAAAAGGAACAGAGGGGAAAAACAGATATATGGTCGATGAGGGTTTGGAAATGCTTAGGACTTCTGTTTTACTGTGTCTGATAAGCTTTATCTAAGCAGTTAATAGAAGCAAAAAAGCATTACCAATAGCATCAATGCTTCAATCAGGATCACGCCTTTATAGTAGCACTTCGAGAGACAATTTGTCCTTGAAAGCTTCTTTTCATTTCCCTTCCTTCCACAAAACTGACAAAGCAATGACTGCATACTCTAAGCCCCGCTGACGTCTCCAAACTACATGACATTTATACGACTTCCATGTGTAAGACTGTAGACGCTTTCATTAAGAAAGGACGTGAGGACCATGAAAAGTTCAACATCCTCTTCTTTTAGGTCAGTTTTGAAGTTCTGCTGCCGTCATCTGCCTACGGGGTAATTACGCTGTGAAAACTCACTCCTGAAGAGTATACTGTAGCTGTCCTTGACTGAGAAGGTGCATAGAAATAATTTAGCTATTAATTATCTTTTTTACAAAAGAAGCCAGGGGACTCTTTGTGGAGAACTCAAGATGCACTGCTCTACGACTGACACACTCACCAAAGGTTGAAGGCTTTTAAGCCTGAAAAACAATGTCTTCAACTGTGAAATAATTACTTTCCTTATTATTTAAGGACAGATTTTACCCGTGGTCCCCGAATTCAAATCTTCTAAGGTAATGTGTTATCTTTAACCCCTTCAAAGTGGTTTTCACATGGCAGCCAGATTGAAAGAACCTGTAATGGTACCTATTAACCCAAAATTTTTGGCAGAAATTACCACTGCTTACGCAACTGCCAATGAAGGAAAAAGAAATTGGTTTAGCTCTTCATCAGATAATTTTAAGTGATGAGAAAGTAGCAGACAATGCTTTCCTGAGATAGCACCAAGGCAACTATTCATTTGTCACTACAGCAGATTTAGAGGGAGTTGATTCAATTAAGCCCAAAATTGTGTAAGTAAATGAGCATGTCATTATAGGGAGCTATTTCTGATAACATTAACTTAGAGGTAGGCAAAGATAATTACTTTAACCTAAAGGCAAACATAACAGTACATTCAGTGGGGCACATAACTTTATTAGGGTCACAAATGGAGCTCTGTTTTATCTAGGAACTCACCATGTGGACCGTGAAGAGGTCCTGTCGGTTCAGCATGGGGAGGAAGTAAGACCAGGCTGTGTTCTTGGTCTTCTTTGCATAATCAAAAAAGATGTTCACCCTCTGGTGATTTTCCTGAATGGTAATTAAAGAGAAAGTCAGGTGAGAATGACTTTCTAAAAATAATCTGTAAATCCTGATAACTATGTAAGATGTGTCAGACCAAGTATAAAGACCAGTAACATAAAGGAAATCTCTGTTAATAGAAAAAAAAAAGGAGAAAAAAAAGTACTGAGACAAATTGCTAATTTCATCAATGAGGACAGATGGCGTACATAAAAAGCCTTACACGCAGAGAAACTAGAGAGGTCTTCTATGAGGAGTCTGGTTCAATTTCAAGACAGTAACAGCTTTGCATATGAATTTCAAGACGTCTTTGAAAAGGCATAATTTAGCTGTGAAAGGACAAGTTACAAAGGACCATCTCACTTCACTGTCTAGTGCTGAAGTGGTGAAAAGTTTGAACCATAATTACACGCTACCAAACACACGGGGTCATACAGTCGCCATCAACAACTTTCAGCTTCACAGACATGCTTGGCGGGTTGTAATGGATTGTAATTTCTTGAAAGATGCATGGGACTGCATCACTGGGCTGCCAGATAAGATTTAGTCTGCCACATTCAATGTTTCTATTTCTGATCAACTGGATTGCCACTTCCTGGTTTTTTTTTTCTTTTATCTCAAAGTCTACATGACCTAACTTATAAGAAAGTTAGAATTCACAATTTTCCCTTTAAAATTGACCGGCCCTTTCTGATTAAGAAAAAAAAAAGAAAAAAATGGCATGGAAACACTTTTTCTGAAAATAACAGATTTTAGTCACCACAGGAATATGAGACATTTTCACATATCCAAAAAAAACCAAAAAAAAACCTTTTGTATTCCGAGGTGGTATCTCCCAAAATAATGGAAATTAATCGCATTTAGACCACAGGCATTCAGACATGAGAACAGTTCACAGACATCTGAACACTATGCATCCATTCAGCACCACTGCTCAAGGGAACTTTCAACACAAAAGGTACATTCAGTCTTTGTGAATTTTGACAAAATGATGTGATATGGGGCTGTCTTAACGCTTTCATCAGTCACAGACAAATTGTTTGCCTCACACCATTTCTAATTCTAAAATGCTAAAGCTGATTTGAAGGATTTAAAAAAAAAAAAAAGGTACATAAGGCCCACATACTGCATGCCTCATCATAGTAACCTCTGGTGTTTTTTGTTCGCTTAAACTTTTAGTTCATAACTCATCCTTCATGAAATGCTGTGAATATTTTAAGAACGGTTCCATGTATTACAAAACCCCTGTATGCATCCATACTGAGTGATGACAAATCAATTACATATAAGCTGGTTTTCTGCTGTAAAGCTTGTGTACATCTGTGGGTGTGTTAGCGTGTTTTACCTGTAGCGTGTCATCAATCAGAGTCAAGATGTATTGAACAGTTTGCTCCTTAGATATATGAGCCATGAGGTTCAGAAATGTCTTCGCACACTAAAACAAAAATGGACCACAATAAGATCCTACAGAAACAATAAGTGAAAAAACTTTTTCACTTGCTTATGTTGTAGACAACTATATCTATATCTATCTATCTATATATTTATATATATTTTTTTTTTTACAAAAGTATAGCAAAACTCTAATGTAAAAATAAACTTTAATGCTAAAAAAACCCCTCAAATGTAATAACTGATACATTCAAAACAAACCAAGAAAGGCAAAAGGGCATAATAAGTGCACTCTCCTTTTGGCTAAAAATCATGTAAGAAATGCAAAGACTTAAAAGGATTACATAAAAGGAGACTTGATAAACTATGGGCAAATGACAGAATAAGATGATGGAGATTCTATAGAGAACAGTCTGGGCCATCTGACTACCTTCCCTAAAAACAAGGCAACAGGGTGATCATGACGTTTATACCTGATGTCCCTCATTGGTAAGTATGGCCTGCTTCTCCTCAGAATGGGCCACCTCAAACTTCTTGATGAACTCACAGTCTTCCCCTGATATCATCTGACCCCTAAAAAAATACCACTCACTTATTAGTAGCAGTACTAGAAGCATGTATATATATATATATATATATATATTTTTTTTTTTTTTTCTCCACCGACATGCAAAAAGTTGTTCAACCAACAGCCCAACTGAAGAGCAAACGCAACTGAAGGATGAAACAAAAAGACTAAAGGAAAAAGGTTGCTCTTTCTGTAACCATGATCTTACAGAAATGATGTTAATGGTAATGCTGAAACCCTTAATAATAATTCACCCTACAAAATGCGTGGCATAACCACCTCATTAATCATATTTTAGAACTCTTAATGTGGTGACATAGACAAAGAACAGGAAGTATATTCACATGACCACGACTGTATGCAACAAATAGCCTTTGGGCAAGGTTTCCATCTGAACTAGAGGAGCAAAAGAGCAAAATACCACTAAGCCAGCTGTGATGTGACATACTCTCTCTCTCTCCTTCTCTCTCTCTCTCTCTCTCTCTCACACACACACACACACAATATCCCCATATCAACCCATTCTTTGTATTTTATTTTAGAGAGGAACTGAATTGGATGCAGTACTTCCAGTTCTAAAATGGAGATTCTGTTTTGAATGCTGATTTCACAGACAGTTCCTAATTGAAGTGCTTGCCTTGTTCACTGTAGCATTTCATATGTAAATATCACACATAAGCATGAAGAGAAACAAACTGATTTGACTCAAAGGTTATGTCAGTTTGTTATTGCACATATCATAAAACAACAGACTATGCTTGGTGTAACTGAATTTATACTCTTCCAGTATAGCAAACTAACACAAATGTTCTGTAATCCCACGTTTTTTTGGGTGTCAGTGAAGAAACATTTCATTTAAGCAAGGGTAAACCGACTAAGAGACACATCGTAAGAGGAGGAGCTGTGGTCACCAGACACTGACTCAAACATTTTGATCGTGAAGGGGTTTTCAACAAGCAGTTCCCATTTTTGTGTGCAATTTTTGAAAAATGGGGAAATGTACCCTAACAATGTGGAAATTTCGGACTATCATAGAACAAAAGCAGGTGACGTGAAAAACCGACAGGTTTAAATATGCTCTCTACATACTCCAACCTCAAAAGACTTCTGGCACAAAATAGCCAGGGCCTTCTTCACGTACCGTTATACTCCATACCATGCTTTTCATAAATGATACAGATTGACCCAGTGTTATGTGACAGAGGAGAAAATTCCCATTTGGGCAGGTTATAGCTCACTTACTGGAGGTAGGACTGCCAGTTGACCTTGTTCGCGCGAACCTCGGCTGCCTTGGCGGCGATGATGTTCGTTGGGACGGCAGCATCAACTGCTCCTCGTATATCCATCTTGATGTTATTTGCGTTCAAATTCCGCTCGAGAAACCTATATGCTGATAAATCAAATTTTACAAATCTGTCTGCCAGTGTGCAGAAACAAAGAGAATCATGCACGAATCACTAAGAACAAGATGAGAACATGAATTTTGCAAGGACAAAGTTATCCACAGATTGTTAACAAGCTATGCACAACTAGTATGGCGTACGTTTTGGTTTGGCAAATAAATCTGACATCGCTGCAAGACTAACAGGAAGCTGACATATTAGAAATAGCAGTAAATATAAGCTTAAGGCGACACAATTGGTAAAACAAGTCTCTAACACCACAAACTGACTTTACCAAAGGGGTTTGCATGCTAGCATAACTTGACTAAGCTAGCAATACAACCCTTAACTGGCAGCGGGGTAGCTAGCTAGCTTAACAAGACATTACGGCTTTCCTGTGCTATGCTACCGAGCTATAATACTATCCTGAGGAAATCTTGTTTTAAAATGTCCGGAAATGAAAATAATGTGCCTGAGTCTCGGACATAAATCTTGAAAAAACAGATCTAAGCGCTGATCTTGGAAAGCCAGACCTAAGCGCTAGCAAGGTTAGCTAATCAGTTATATTATCATCCATATATATTAATGTGGCAAAGAGACAATAAACATATAATATGGTTAAAATCAATTCAGAATGTGGGGACAGTTGTACAGCAGTTGTCAAATTAATTCAAAGTTCAATTAAAAACTAGAAACACAGAAAGCTTCTTGGTTTGCTTACCTGCTGTCCCCTCAGCTGACAGACCGCAACATTACGTCATGAGACTATCATGTGATGGTGTCATGTGAGCTGAAAAAAAAAAAAAAAAATGCCCCTGTAGGTGTAAAGATATTAAGGCAACAACCAAGTGGAGTTACTGGAGCACTGATACCTGAACTTACAGGCTGATGTGTGAATCAGAATTGAAGCATTATGTGTCTGAATTCTGCGTGTTTAAATTTCGACTGCTCATAGAAGACATTTGTATCACATTTCTAAATGTTGTCCAGCATGTAGAAATCCGTGTGTGCCTGCTCTCTGGTAGACATACAGATTGAATACATCAGACTTTGGCATCAGAAACTTATAATTCAGAAGTCAGAAATTCAGAAATTACATGCTGTTCTCTCTCTCTCTCTCTCTCTCTCTCTCTCTCTCTCTCTCTCTCTCCCTCTCTCTAATCAGCACTAAGCCGGTGAGAGGCACTAAACTACAACCGCAGAGGGATCAGGCTTGTGTTTGATGGGAGGTGCAGCCATAATCCTTGTCTGCCCTTTCCACTATAAAGATACCAAGCACATCCGGAGTGTTACCCAAGTTTTAGCTTGCAGAATGATTCAGTGATGTGACCCGGCCAAAGAATTCTGTTCTGTTCCATTTCCCTGACAACTTTCCATCAGACTGGCCGCATGGATAGACATCTGACGGAGCATGCCTTGTAGTGGGGTTGTCGGATGGTGGGAAGCTTTGGCCTCTCCTGCTCTAATAGACTTTCAGCACCACGGTCCCTCCTTGATGTGGGCACGGTCACGAAGGCTACTCTTTGCCTGTCGGCGCAGTGAGGGTTACCTAGCTTCAGGCAACTATGACAGTGACAATGAGCACGAACAGGGAGAGAAAAGAACAGGGGATGTCATATCTGCCCAGGTAAGACTACACTATTCAATAAATAGCAACGGAACCAAAATCATAAGCATGATAACAATGACACATTCACCCACGATGCTTACAAAGATGAATTTTCTAAGTAATTGTAAACTACAACTAGGCCTTTAGAACTGAACAATGTCCATGTTTGCAAAGCATTTTAGTACGCTATTTGAACATCACATTATGAAAAACTAAAAAGTACAGTGAAATACAACACATATCTATGTATTTATCCGTAGTTGTGGTCATGATCTTTAAAACTCTTACTACAATGATGTCTTAGAAGCATGGCAGACAACTCTAATCCAGTGTAGTGGAAAAAATTAGGGTTGGTATCTAGTGATTATCAACATTATCAAGTATTATTTTCAGAAAAAATAGGCTACATTAAAGTAGTTTATGGGTAAAAAAGGAAGGCAATTAAGATTCATGTAAATTATATCACTAATTTACATGTCTATTATAAAAGAAAAAATCAGAAAGTGGGGTACGTTTGTCCAAGCATGATACCCACATGGCCAATACAACAGGTGGATGACCTCAAGATCAAGAGGTTGTTGTCATGTGGCCTTCTTGGAAACACCTACTCCTTAGCCTATTAATAATAAAAAAAAATGTATATTTGTAGAAATGAAAATATTTATGATAATGTCCGTATATTATAGTTTAGAGGTTTTAATTACGTTATTTGTGGTGGCACTTCCTGACAGAAACACAGTAAACTAATTAAATAATGTCAGCTGTTCAGTTGCATAACTATTTGGGTAGCGTACAGCATTTACAGGGCACTTTGTTGTTTGGCATAAAAATAGCCCTATGTGTTATGTGGCATATGCCCAGTAACTTAGCCCTAAAACTTTAAAGTCTTTACTGTACTTCATAACATCTGACTTGTTAAAACTGGGGTTTTGCATTAAAAGAGTAAAATAGTGCTCTTAATGTATGAAGAGAGATTCAGCGTCTCTATATGTAATTTTACTCAGGGGTTTGTAGACAAGTTATTTATAGATAACGGACAAATGGGGATTACTCAGTACTTGGATAGAAACACCACAGATTTACTATTCATGGCGACAGACTAAAGCAAGACTTCCTCAACTGTCCGATTCTTGGCAAAGCATTTGAGATCAGGATGTGTTGTTGTGTTCCAGTTGGTTGTGCTGTGAGTAGGTTTGGATTAAAAGTGTGGCCAGGGGACCGTGGGTGTATGCCGCGGAATGAAGTGCTTGCAGACGGTATACGACTATGCACACTAAATAACCCGTCATCACCATACTGCTCTTCCTGTGTATCTCACCCAGTATGTCAGTTTGCCCATATGAGAAGTTCTCTCTCATTAAACTTCATGTTAATCCTATGACTGTGTGTGTTAGCTGTATATGCCATTAGAGTTACTGTTCAGGCAAAGCACTACAAATAAAAGCTAACATTACCTAAATTTGCCAACTATATCTCTTAAACAGCCAGCAATGGATCATATCATGTTAATGTACTAACAGATGTGATATGATGTAGTGCTCCTACAATTTCTTGTTGACTTGTTGAGTTGTTGACCTCACATTCCTGAAAAACTTTGGAATACTAAATTTAAATTTTAGAGGCTTTGTGTTGCAATCAATTTTCAAAATGGCATGAACCTCATTGCCAGGCCTTGATCCCTTTGAATGCACACAACTACCCAGTAAACAGCTCCAGGAGGGCAATTACCAGAAAGGTCAAGAAGACCAGCTTACAATCAATTCACACATGAGTTATTGTTTTGGAAGAGAGTCTAGTACAAGGTAATTTCATACAAAAACTTTGGCCCAATGGTAAACAAAGTGGACTCATGGATGTAAAGAATTATTACAAATCACTAGCCCAATGTCCCTTCTAAAATCTGGAAGACAGAAAAATAATAGCAATAGATAGGCAAATAAATGTCACCTTCACTTAATATGTACTTAATTTTGAAGCATTTTCACACTTTGATAAATCCAGTTTGGCAAACACATGGAATCATGTCTCCATAAGGAATCATTTGCTTACTCTGAATCATTATTATGTTAGTACATGGTTTTGTTGGGAGATGTAAAATCATTGTGTTGTTCCAGATTGGTTTGTGGGTTTGCTGGAGCACCCAAGAATCACCCACACTCTAGCATTAAATACTGTTTCAAACCCAAGAGTGTCAGCTAGGACTAAGGGGAGTTACACAATTAAATGACAAGTAAGGCAACAGACAGAAACAAAACAAAACAAAACAGAAAAACATGAAATTTAAATGGAGAATGAGAGGCATGTTTTACAGAATATTTACACTTTATAGACGACAAGATGAGCTATTTACAAGTTTGATGTGCCAACAAAGAAAAATATATAACGCAATATGTTCTAACTAAACTGTTGCATAACATTACACAATAATTAAGCTACACCCAGAAAAGATAAAGGGCAGGTCCAAAGTAATGTCTGCTAGAAAACCTAACTATGCTAAAACTAAACTTCTGTCAAGAAAAAAATAAACAAACAAAACCAACCACCAGTAAACCCGATAGACTAATACGTAACAGAAAACTAAGTGTGAGTGCAGGGGTACAAATATTGCAGATATTTGCAGGAGCGAAATGGGAAAACACAAAATGGCTATAATTACCTTGGAACACAAAGCACACAGACATACACAGCCATCAAGGGCTAACCCATTCACAACCTGTGGACAAATACTTGACAATATCCAAAAGCACAGTGCACAATAGGATAAGAGGCTGAAGCAGGGCAGGTTTGAGGGAGAGGGTTTTTATATCCAAGTTTCCTGCATTAGCTGGCATGTATGTCCAGTGGTTGGCAGGATCTTGGTAATGATGTGTAGGCAGGAACTTTAACCAATCCAGCACCCAGTGGACCACGTTCATCCAATCACCCACATACACTCACACACACTCACACACACACACACACACACACACACACACACAGAGAGAGAGAGAGAGAGAGAGACAGACAGAGACAGAGAGACAGACAGAAAGAAAGAAAGAGAGAGGGAGAGAGAGAGAGAGAGAGAGAGGGCTCAAAAGCTGTAACAAATATCAACAGTGATCCACACCTGTTTGTAATAACAATGCTTATTTATCCATGGAGCAGTATAAAATCAAACCCATCAGACTATTATTTTAGCAGCCGTAAGAGAACCCTATATTTCCATCATCAAAGCCTGATTATTACATATGTATAACATGTAGGCAACCAAAACTTTAACAAAAAAAGACAACACCACTTTAGCAATATGAATTTATGACAATATAGACCCAGTGATAGTTAGACGAAAACTAGACATGGTTTGGATTGTCCATCCTTTTAAAACTACAGTATTAATTGCCAAGGCCAAGTGAACATCGGCATGATGACTCAGTCAGTCTGTTAATTACATGTTTTGATTGAAACAAATAATCTATGCCGCTTGGATTTATAGAGTTTTTTTAGTATAAAAAACTAGTTTGTCGTCATGTAAAGGTCGTTTGTCTTTTTCACCATGTAATACAATGTGGAGGAAGGTGCTGTCCGTGGTGCTGACCCAGACCAGGTCTTTAGGTGGCACTAAAATGGTTTAATCTCCCTCACCAACCAATGTTAGCCAACGCCTTTTTCTCGCCCGCTAGCTTTGTCATTGAATTTCACCCATTACTGCTTTGATTATTCAGCTGTGATGTGCTGGTTGCCTGAAAGGGACAATTCCGAAGACTTGTTGTGCTGCATACCAGAAAAGCAATACTTTTTCAACGGCTTTTTTTTTTCACTAATTGAAAAGATTGAGTGCTGCATATTATTATGATCAGTCTATCAATCGTTGTTTCCGAGGGATTTCAAAAAAGGTCTGAAAGTTGATGAATGTAGCCAAATCACATTCATCCATTACAGAAAACATACCAGATAGTAACACGTCATCTCGTCCTGCTCTTCCTCTTTTTGATTTCAATACGCAAACATTTGTTATCATGTCATTTGTACAGTGCAGATAGTCTGCATCAACACTAAGTAGACTGTTGAAATATAGAATCAGAATGTTTTGACTGTTAAGATGAAAGACTCTGTGTTCCATGTTTGTTGAGCCATGATTCAATGATCGTCTCAGATCATAGAACTTCACCTGCAGCAAGAAAAAGGGGCTTGTTAATTTCTTTGGTATTTTCAACCTTTGTCATTTTACTCACTTTCTTTTTTTTTTTTTTTAATTACCCAACCAAAAGGCACCCCTTTGAACGAGATCTAAAGTGCTTTTATTTCCAGTGGAAATAATTAAAAACATACTCTGTTGTTTTCTGATGTGGTATGTGTCAGAAAACAAAGCAAAGAACACCAAAATTATAACGTTATATACATAAATTACGCCTGCGCACCAAATATGGAAGCACGTTCCTTGAACAGTACTCCGCGCTGAACTGAGATTGACAACTGGTCGACTGCTTCGTTTCAGGTAGCTCTTTCCATTTAGTTCCCGAAAGCTTTTTCTTCGGGTCTGCTTGAACCTCACAGATCACAGTTGATTTTGAGCCTGTAGGACTTATTTCAGTAAGACACAAGTGGGTACATTAAATCCCTCATCATGCTTTCTATATTTATTTCGCATAGTGAGAGAAGAAAAACTTGTACCTCCAACGATGGTTAGGACATTAGACTTGAAGTGTAAAAATCATATGTGCCCACAGTGCCACCTAGCGTTTGTGCTTAAATCTAATATCTAGTGACTTTAAAGAAATCCTCGCTTCACGGCTCTTCAAATTGCATATGAGGGGTTTATCTCGGAGACCAGGACACGCAAAAGGAAAAACATGACAATGTAAAGACGTGTTCTCATACACATTAATGTAAATATTACAGCCCATTTTATAAGCTCTATCTGTTTTTTGATTATCTTATAATATGTTGTTACTGCATGCACTGTGTCTTGTACTACACTATATATTCAGCAGATGTTATATATCCAGCAGATGTCAGTGTGGGACTTTTGTATAATAAAAAAAACAGATTATCTCAAGGATGATACCTCAGAGGGGAATGACAATTTTACTATTTTAGATATTTTCATCCTGACTGTGTGAACTTACCGTGACCTTTGCACGAGGATATTGACCTGTTAACCCCCTCCCCCTCCATGCTCACTTTCAGCATCACTTGTCAATGTAAAAGAAATTACTCATCGAAAACAAATTTAATATCTCTGTTTATCTTCCGAATAGTCTTCATATGACTCAATGTGATCTGTTTCAGTTTAATCTACATATGGAGTGATAGAACAAACGGTTTAATTTTCGTATTATTTTATTCTATTTCTTACATTTTTCGTAAGCCAAGGCAATGATGCTCAATCCATCAGAGCACCATTTTTATGGACAAGGTAAAAGCTACAATTTACTGCTCGAAACCTGATGATGGTGGGTCCGTAATGATTCACTCTAAAAGGTGCGATGTTAGAATGTTTGTCTCTTTTACATCGGAAATGTGGATATGATTCCCAGAAATTTGTTGCGCACAGGAGTAACGTAGGGGCCATAGATCAGTGGCATTCAGAGGATTTGCGCTGCCACTACCAACTTGCAAAGGGAACGCATGCGCATTGACAGAAAGCAGCCGGTCTTAAAAAAATCCTTATGCCAACGGATGTAATCAAGGCAAAGAATTACCTCTTATCTCTGGGCATACATGGTGAAATTGTAAGTATTGGCATCAGATAATGTATATTTAAATGAGCAATATATCATCCGAGAAGATCACATTGATTTTAATTGTGGAAAATGGCATGTCATAATTGAGATACACGGTTCCTCTCAGAGAAATGTCTTTTCGGTGGTTGTCCTGGGCGATAGAGCGGTATTGTAGCCGTTCTTCATGGTGGCACTTTCTAATGCAATGATATGCGATGATAACACTGTGCATCTTTTTCAATGAAATTGAATTCGACTTTGCGCATCGGCTATTACAGCCTTTCTTTTTATTTACAGGGCAGTTTAGTGGAGTGATTGATGCTATAACCTTCGAAATTTTTCAATGTGATTTTTTTCCTTGTTTCGCATCGCCTAAAATGAAGCGAGCCATATCGGGCTATTTTCTGTCAACCACTTTGAGTACAAACATACTCATCGGCTCTCGGACCGAATTGTGAATGAACGGACGTTTAACCTTAAATTTTATGAGCTTTTCGAATCTTTGCTTCGTTTGGATGAATATGTAATCCTGCTAAATCATTTCATATGCATTGAATGACTGTGATAAAGAGATCCGACTGCAGTTGGATACGTGCTGCGCCTTTTGCCCCCCGCCCCCTCCACCCATCACCAAATATTCTAACATTTTTACATCGTGCTCTTCCTCATGAGAGGAATTTAAGAATTGGCAGTGATTCCTTTGGTTTACAGTGATTGCCTTGAGTTTCTGTTTAGGTTCTGATCGATGTGGCTCTCAATCATCCATCATCCATCTGTTCTCTCTCTCTCTCTCTCTCTCTCTCTCTCTCTTAATGTGGGAATCTGATTTCCTTAATTATGTAGTTTTGGGTTATGTACATTGTAATTCATTTAGTTGACAACCAGTTGTAATATTTGGCTGTAAAGTGAATGGCAGGCCTACACATGCATGTATGTGAGTACACTGGATTGCTTCATTACAGAGCTGAGGAGGCCTTAAAGCTTACTGCAGTGGAAACAGAACCAGAAAGCTTAGCAGAATGTGAGCTGATATGAAACAGCTAAAGCCCACCCACATGACAACACAAGTTTAAATTTACTGTGCAATAAGCACATTTGACATAATGAAAAGGGAGAAACCTGAGGGAACCGTGTTGTCTGTTCTGCTTCACACCTTTGCAAAAGAAAAAAAAAAAGAAAAAGAAGAAGAAAGAAAGGCGTTAATTTTGAAAAATATTTTTGCCCCATGCATCAGCATGATCCTTCAGATATATTCACTCACTGAGAACCGCACAGACATATCGCCAATTATCTTAATGTGTTACATTTCCTCTCTCACATCAGTATCCTCTATTTATGACCATTTTCTCTATTCAAGACATTTAAGTCCAGATGACTAACCAGTCACTACATAATATTGTACCTTTGATCTGTTTCGTTTAACTGTATCGTCGCACTGATAATGTAAAGGCAGTGCTGTCATGCTTGGTCCTCCCTATTTTCAGAACGGCAGAAAATATATCGCATCCGGGGTGCTTGAGGACATGCTTAAAACAAGCCTGAGACGAGTCAGAGCGGCTCCGAGAATTTTAAAAATCAAAACGTGTTCATATTTGACAGAGATAATTTCCACACTTCTCAATTTCTGTTAAGTGTGGTTTCGGTGGGGCCTCAGGCTATGGCCGCATATTGCACATGGGTGCAAAATACATTTAAATTACCTTTGACCTGCCTCCACTTGACTGCTCTGACAATCAAAAACTATCCCTTTTGTTATATCCTCACCAAACATAACACTAAACGCTCTATATAAGATGCAAGGAGATGGAAAGATCCAAGATTCTGCATCGAGCATTGCGTGGTGAGTGATAAATTTGTCCTGGGTCGTTTTTTCCGTCGACGTCTACTCTGCATGAAACTTCTCTGAATAGTCCCGAAGTCCCATCTGTAAGACCGCTCTTTTTGAGTCGTGACTACTTCGGTTGTGTGTGTGTGTGTGGGGTGAGGCCTTCGGTAAGAGAGGTTTCTGTATGTGGTGGTACGGTTTTTGCGTGCGTTCTCCGACGATGCCGGGTCTGTCTCAGTGGCGTATTCTCTCTCTCTCTCTCTCTCTCTCTCTCTCTCTCTCTCTCTTTCGTAGCCCATGGGATCAGAGCGGATGGAGATGCGAAAGAGGCAGATGTCGGTGCAGCAGGAGTCGGTGGCGGGGGGCACTGCACCGACCCAGCAGGACCAGCAGGGCCAGGGGAACCGTGGCTCCAACGCCTGCTGCTTCTGCTGGTGCTGCTGCTGCAGCTGCTCTTGGTATGAGCACCGTTTTTTCATTCCCTCACATCGCAATGCACTAATGCTATTCACTCTGCATGTATCGACCTACCTGCTGCCTTACAGAAAGGACAGTTTCAGATACCACCAGCATGAGCTCGTTTTAACAAACCTGGGGAAAAGCTTCTTTTAGAATCATTGAAGCATGTTCAACACATCTCTCGGAGCGAGTGCTGATCATGTTGATCATCTTAAAGCATGTCCGCTGCCTTCGCGCTGCTGTGAGATCACATATGAGCATCAGCAAGCGTGCTAAGACAGTCATATGTTGCTCACAGTAGAGGATTTTGAAGATAGTGCTTAAAGGTCAAGAGAATTGAACTAAATGCCTGCCAAAAGCTGCCTGAAGGCCTCCTTATGCTCTCTGTTTACTCTGTCTTGGGATCATGATGTGTTTACTACCTTGCAGTCTCACTGTTAGGAATGAAGACAGAGAGAACAGGAACAGGAGAGCCTCCTACGATGTTAAAGGGGAAGGGACAGGAGAAATCGAGGACAGGTCAGTCATCTCACCTTTTGCTCCTTCATTTCCATCTGAAAAGTTTTGTTTGAGTCAGCTCTTGATGAGTTTCTGAGTTATTGGCGTTGTTAAGTGTTAAAAAATAGAGGTAGAAGTGAAATAAAAAATTTCTAATGGTATAAAACAGAAGTGCTGTGCATGGTCATATCATGCTCCTGATCATTTTTCCTGTTGTTTTAAGGATATTGTCGATGTCCATATGTTTAGTGTTGTATTTATAATGCTTCTTGAGGAGGTAATTAGGAAGCAAAAATGTCTAAAATCTATAATGCATGTGCTCACTTTTCAGCCAGTTCACTAATCAAGAACCTTTCATGTGTCCCTAAGGTGAAAAGAAATTAGAGGTATTTCAGTGACTGTTGGCAGGTTTGTCAGAGTTAAACCACACTAACTGATGTACACCCAATGACACAGCGTACTGTTATCTCTGACAGTCCAAAACCCACTGTGGAGGAGGTCCGCTCATGGGGACAATCCTTTGACAAGCTGATGCGTTGCCCTGCTGGCAGGAGTGCCTTCCGGCAGTTTCTGCGTACTGAATTCAGTGAGGAGAACATGCTTTTTTGGCTGGCCTGTGAGGAGTTCAGCAAAGAAACCAATAAGACCATTATTGAGGAGAAGGCGAGGCTTATATATGAAGACTACATTTCTATTCTCTCACCCAAAGAGGTTTGTATGTCTGCGTGTTGGTATATATATACACGACAAATGTTAGAATAATGTTAACCACATTCAAATCAAATTGGGACGTGTTTTTAACGCTCCCTTTCAGGTGAGCCTCGACTCCAGGGTCCGAGAGGTGATCAACCGAAATATGCTGGAGCCCACGTCCCACACCTTTGATGATGCCCAGCTCCAGATCTACACGCTAATGCAAAGAGACTCGTACCCACGCTTCATGAACTCCCCAGTATACAAAAACCTGCTCAAGAGCCTTTCTGAGCAGTCTCCGGAATCCTAGGTCTCTGTGATTCTCACCAACCCCCCCCCCCCCCCCCCCCCCCCCCCCCCCCCCGCCCCATCCATTCATCTTTTTTTTTTTTCGGTTATCACATTCTCTTTGTGTTGAAAATATTTAAATGGACCCCTGATTTGGGTCCTCCCAGGGATTTAAATGCTATACCGATCTGTACCTGATAAAAAAAAAAAAAGACACTCAGGTTTCCAGGTCTCTGGATTAAAAAAAAAAAAATGTCTCAAATCTCCTGAGGGCTCGACACCACAAGTACTGCTACAGATCAACATAGCAAGACACTCCAAAGGATTATCAGTGTGTTTTAATGTTTTTTAAAATAATAATAATCTATTTTATTTGTGTTTGAATTTTTTTTGTTATTTTATTGTTTCTTACTATATTTTTTGTATTATTGTTTGGAGGAAAAAGTGATGCTCATTATGGGCTCTCTATCTCTCTCTCTCTATATATATATATATATTATAGTACATTTCCTCAGCATTGTTTTTTTCTTGTCTGACAATATTTAGTGAAAAGGGAATCTTGTGTAACAGGAAGTGCCCACTTCTGAACACTGCGTATGAGAATCAAAGCTCAAGTCAAGGCAACACATCAATGCTACCTGCAGGCAGCTCAGTGGGGTACTGTAACTTTTAAACTCTCGTAGAAAGTCCTGTTCGGCTGCATACATCATCATTTTCTCCCTGTCAAACTGACTTGGCACCTCCAATTGGCACTGACAAGACCATACTGTCATACCATGAGTATTTTTGTATTTCTTTTTTTTTTTTATCAGTATTAAAGGCAACAGCTGGGTTAAATTTAGAATTCTTACAATTTTCAAAAGTAAAGTGTTAAAATTTAACATATTTTAAAGGGAACTATTTATGGCAAAAAAAAAAAATTAAGCTAGGGGTAGGTAACATTATCTCACAAGGCAGATGAAAATGGATGAAAATGTTTTGTTTTAAAAGCAAAATCTTAAAAAAAAAAAATCTTACTGGCTGTAAGTACTTTCCAATGTGTGGAACTTGTTTTAATTCTTGAATTTACAGAGAGATTTGGTTGTCCTTTATAATCACTGAATCATATTGTTACTCACACAAACACACACAAAAAATGCTTTTCATGTTCCTATACCCAAAGAAATTGTGGACTATGAATAGCCTAAAGATTGGTGTTGTGCATACTGTTAAAGTATTATTGATTGATTGATTTATTTATTTTTACTTTCATTAGCAGTGTCAATAGGAATAGATGAGATTTACAGAGTAGTTATTTGGCTAGAGGATCAGGTGCTCAATGTTTATTTTGATTCACTTTTTACATGGAGTGAAACAGGTTGTATTCCTAAGATACTCAGTAATAGGTGACACCAATGTAGCCAAATCCATCTAAACTGTGTTAAAACTAGCTTTCCTCCAATATCACTAACTAGAATTGGAGTTGCCAAGTTTCTTCTTTTATTTTCTTCTTCTTTTTTTTTTTTTACTATTGCTTTTAGTTCTGTGAATTACTACGTTGCCTGACTTTTGTGTCACTCAAAGACAAGATCCTCATTTGGGGAAGTGCCTTGACATTCAATTTTGTGACATCTCTTTTATGGCAATAGTTGATTAAAACTCTTGCCACAGAAATAGACTCTGGGCCCTTGATCAATGTGCTAGATGATTTGGCCTGAGTTTACTTAATACTGTTCATTGTCTGTTTTTTAAAAAAAAATATCTATATCTATATATATATATCATTAGTACTGGGTTCATCTCATGTATTTTAAGAGAAGAGGTACATGTTTTCATTTAGAGTCAAAGAAAAGGACAATTCATTGGGCATGTTGATCTGAGTCCAGATATATGTCTGCCAACATGTTTTTCATGGTGGCACTTCAACTTCTCTAAAGAGTAATCTTACTTGATATGTGCAATTTGAGCTGATGGATTCACCATGTAGATCAACCTCAAACACAATCTAAGCCAATGGTTTGGAGTGATACTGCCTATAAATGTTTTTTTTTTCTTTCGTTGTTGTTTTGTTAAGTATATGAAGGTGTTATTTTACAATCAGTTTACGACTACATTTTTAAATTAATAATATGTGAATGTTTACAGTAAACAGTTTAGTTCTTTCTTCTCTTTTATTCGACTAAGAAAAAAAAAACAATGATTTGTGGGCATTTGGATTCTTTAAGATAAAAATAAAGCACAATAATTTTACATCTTTCGGTTGAACGTTTTTGAATGAAGATGCAAGAGATCCGTGAGTAACAATGTTTTTTTTTTTTAAATTTTGCCGCAAAACCTCTGGAATTTGCTCTGTAAAAACAGCCTTTATTGTTTTAAACCCCAACCCTTTGTTTCCCAGTGGACTCCTAAACTTTCTATAGAGGGATAAAACTAATACAGCTGTGTCTTTACGGAGCATTAGACATCAAAGATGAGCGAGAAACACGAGTAAGTAAAACACAAGTAATCTCTATAATAGATCAAAGGTCATGCATGTATTTATGAGTTCAAACCTCAAGTAGTTGTGGATCAGGGGCATAGAAATACTCTGCGGGGCCTGTCTTTCAAGCATCTGCTCAGCTGCTTTATTGCAGAGTGACATGTGACATCTTAATAAAGAATGTTAATTTATGTGCATTATCCTAAGCAAGCAACACAGGTCTGAAAAAGACAATATGTAATAATCCGGTATAAACTTAGATTTTGTTTTTTGGTTTTTTTTTTTTTTTATGTTTGGGTGATAGCGCTATACATATCAGATTTCAGGTATATAATGTCACATTTTTGATTCAAAGGCAAGGAGTAGGATAATGAAGCAATGATTGCAGTCTCCCCTGTTTATAATTGAATATAATGGGGATACTGCCCACTCCTCTTCTGTAGTAGAGAGGATGCACCTGCAAATCTCACAAAAGAGCCATGGATCACATTGTCCACTCTGTTATATTTCTCTCTAAGCCAGACTGGTACGCGTAAACACACACACACACACACACAAAAAGACCATCTAAAATGAATCACGTCTTTCTTCTTTTTGAGAACTACAATTTTGCTGTCTGTATATGGAAGAAACAAATTAGCGTTCATCGTCAAATGTGTTGAAAAAGGTGGTCGCCTTTTAGACTGCATCAGCCGCGGCCCCGCGGTTCGTCGTTCATGTGCTCAAGAGCATAGGAGAAACATAATCAGCGCAAGGCTGTTTGTTATTTAAATCAGTCCTTTCTAACACAAAAGGGTTAGTTAAGACTTCAAGGGGAGGTGAAGCAGCAAAAGCGTCTGTGATTGGGTAGAGGCTAAGAAATGTAAATACCACGCTAAGACACACGCATGTTCTGTGTGAAAGTCTCAAGCACAGTACCGGGAACCAAGGAGTAAAGAGTTTTGCGTTTAAGCCCCGTAAACCGAGAGGAAGTAAACAAATAAATAAATAAATCTGATCTGATCCTTCGCTTCAGGAAAATGTGATTAACCAGTAATAATGTAAATGCTTAAAGTAATCCTATCTTTTTTTTTTTTTTTTTACCAACAGAAATGTTTTTCCTCAGAGATATTGTTACGTGCTGCTATACATTACTGAAGTTATAATGTGAAGAGATACAATCATTAATCTGAGAACATTACTGTGATCAGTTTTAAAGGCTGAGAGCTCAAAAAGCTTACAGTCCTGTTGTTACGCTTCATGCTCGCGGTTGGCTTTCCAAAAGGAGGATGCCTCTTTCTTGTGCAGTTATACAAATGGTTTCGATAGAAGAAGAACATAGGAGGTCAGATGCGGGGAACTGTAAAGAATAAATTGGAATCTTTGGGTAGAAACAATGCTACTAACATCTGTCACATCCAATGATAATGTGGCAGGAGAGTTTTCCGAGAACCAACAAAAGGCTATTTGTATTTGCAGATGTGCATCTGTAATTACTCTCATATGAGATGAAATTTCAGCTTATTGTCAGTTTATTATCCTTTTATTTTTTTTAGAAAGCTGAAGTTCATTTTGAAAAATAAACCTTGTGTCTCACACAAATCCCCAAAAGCTTGTGCTTTATGCCAAGAAGCCTTCTCCGGGAACTTTAGATTAAGAATTCCAAAACCGACATATCCCCAAGGTGCATTAATGTCCGCCCTCCTGACAGCAGTCAAGAAACTGACTGCAAGATATGACTGACTTTTAGCAATTCCTGATAAAGAGTGAACAAAAATTATTGTAAAGAATTTCTGCAAACTCACGAAAGACGTCAGAAAACTTGTTGTTATTCTTGGGCAGAGAGTAAGTGACTTAAGGGATGTTATGCGTTTGGAAAAGAATTCTGCCGGAGAGACTTTTTTCTCTTTTTGCTCCAAATAAAGGATTTTTTTCCTCTACTCTTACGAGGGCATCAAATTGTCCAAATCTTTCAGGGTAAAATTGTTCATTTTTGGCAAGCATGTGAATGTATCCACATGCTCCTACATGGCACTGCCTTTTTCCAACAAGGTTTTTGTTCAAATTATAGTAACTCTCAATAGAGGATTCCACTCAGAATCTTGCTTTTTGAGAGGAATATTCCAAAACACAATGACAAATTAAGTTTTTCATCATGTTTTTAGAGATAAGGCTTCACATTCAGTGAATGCTATGTTCTAAAAACAGCCTGCACAAGTTTAACAAAAAGAAAGAAAGAAAGAAAGAAAGAAAGGAAAGCCTGGATATTCAAAATGAGGAATTGCGTATTGTTGCATTGTGCATTAATAACATGGCTTTGTCTGACTTCCAAACTCACGTCAATTTTAGAAAACGTTCTTTTCACCATTGTACCAGCAACCCTATGAAAAAAAACATCCTTGCATATTCAATTTTGACTACAGCCAGTACCATAAATCATAACAATATTAATGGGAAACACTAAAAGGTTAAACTATTAACAAAAGTTATTCATGCTTAAGTGATACAGCTGGCTGGGAGATTTTTTTTTAAACAGAATGGGCAGACCAAAAACACCTGTTAGACAGCAATAAACTAGATTCTGAGCAACAGACTGTGTGTGTCAAGCAATATGTTCAAGTCTTCAGCGTAGACTAATCTTTCACTTTCATGGGATAACTGTGTGGGTGTTCAATATAAATGAGCATAGTTACAGTGTAAGCTCCAAAATTCAAGGTTTTGAGCTGACAGAAACTTGAACCTCTGTTTCTATGGGAAAGAGGAAAAGTCAAAGTATATCACGACAAAAAAGACACTAAGAAGTGTGTGTAATTTACCAACCATTTTTGTATTCAAAATGTTTTACCGTTGACAAAAAAAAAAAAGAAAAAAAAAAAAAGACACGTGAACAGGAACATTTCTGAAGTTAACATGCACATAAATATGAAAATCGTTGTGAATGGGCAGCAAACTGGAAATATTTATAAAATAAACAAATTAAACCTCAACATAAATTCACCCAACAGAAAAAAAAAAAAAAATCTAAAGCATTTCTTCTTTTAAAATTTATTGGGCAACCTTCACAGAACAAATTAAATAAATGATACCTTTCATGAGGGCAAAGCAACAACGTCTACCGATGAATGTTGTTAAAATCGTCACCTACGCGAATATATATATATATAAAAAAAAAGTGATGATAAAATAAACAGGGGAAACGGGGAAAAAAAAAAAAACCCAAACAAACAAACAAACAAAAAAACATTGATCATAGTCCAAAGGCAGAGTCTAGCTAAACGTCAAGTTAAAACACAGGACATGTTTGTGGACCAACTATTCAAATTAAAACGGTGATGGCGTCTGTTGTGGCAACTGTGCACTGAGTACCACGGAGTTTGATGTTCTATCTGTACGAGATACAGAATCCTGGTCCAGGAATTGAGCTACTTCTCTGCACACAGAGAATGTTCTTCCTATTTTCAGCAGAACTGTAAAAACACATTAGAGTTACCGTTAACCTCGCCGCTTTGCATGACGTATGCTTTTGTGTGAACAAAGACAACAAAAAAAAGGGTAAAGGGTTAACAGTCACTTCTGAAAAACTTCCCAGTCAATACACTAGATAGAAGACAGAGAGCATAGCATACCTTCCACCGATTTCCGCACTCATTGCAAAAGACAAATGTGGTCATTGGCTCATCAGCGCTTCGAGTCTGGACCTGAGGAAAGCCAGATACGTACAAATTACTCAGAAAACCATACATCACCAAGTGAACTGATAGATGTGCATTTTCAAGCAAGTCACGGCTTTGAACACCTACCTGAGTGTAGGTACATTTCTTCTTTTTGCACTTCCCACAGGTGAACAGGTCAGTTTGGGTGCCGCCAGTCCTGGCCATCTGGTGATCCCTGATGGCTTCTTTGGTCAAGTTCTTACGCATTTCTTTCAACTCATCACTCGCCATTTCCTTCAAAAACAATTATTACATCATAAACTTCGCTCAGAACTCACAGAGGATCCACATAATAGAAAAAAAGAACGTTTTTGTAGTTGAACCAATTAAAAACGTCAATTAAAAAAAAAAAAACCTACCTCGGCGGTCATTTTGGCGATGCGGTCTGGAGGCACGTTTCCACACAGTACGTTCCTCCGCAGGTTGGGGTTCTTGAGGTCCTTAAGGTTTGAGATTCGGCTTCGTACGCGGTTCTTGTATTTCATGTCAGTGTTTTTGAACTCCAGGAAGATGCGTAGCAGTCAGTTAAAGAAGAAGACTAACATACGGTTGGATTATAACAAGGCTCAAAATTGGCTGATGCTGTGTAGAAAATGTTAATACATAAGTGTGGAGAAATAAAAACAACTATTTACGAGGCAATATAGACAGAATACTGCCACATTCTACTTAAAACTGTCATTCCTTTCTCACTGTCATCACACCAGCTCTAAGAGAACAGTTGCCATAAAAAAAAAAAGAAAAAAAAAAAGGATATATTCCTCAATCTGAGCTCCGAGTTCATCACAATCAGCTCCGATGGTAATGTAGTCATCTAACAGAAAAACAGAGGAAGACAAAGGAATCTCAACGTCACACAATAAACAACCAAACAAACTATGATGCCATGTCACACGTTGCTCTCATGAACTGTCAAACACTGTTACATACATACATCACTGGACTACGCTCGCATAACTTTAAATGTTTACACCTTGCCTGCTACCTGCACTATTCAATCAAGTGACTAAATTATGAGAGATTCATTATATGGTAAATGAAAATGTAAACTAATTGACCTACCTCCTGTCTGCAGGGCGTTGGACAGCATTTCTCTGCATTTGATGCGGACAGAGTCAGAGGTGCCCGGTGCTCGAGGGAAGGTGGAAATCAGTGTGTTGGGTGTGACCTCAACACTGTCGTTCTTACTACTTGAATTACTGCTTGAACTATTTCATAAGAGAGAGAGAGTGAGAGAGAGAGAAATAATGAAAACAAGCGTACTTTTTTTTTTTTAAAGACGATATTACAACTTGGCATTAGTTGCTGGTTTAGTCTGAGCCCCATTAAGGGTATCTCTGTGAGGGTTTGTGTTATTAAATATCCGAAAGCAGCATAGAGAAACTTTGTTCAATAATGTTATACCTCTCCTCCCTTGGCTCAGGACTGTCTTGAGATGGAGTCACCACTGGAGTTGTGGGCTCCTTCTTCCTCTCATCAGAGGATTTGTCTCCACCACCTGGCTCATCTACAAACCCAGCAAAACAAAACTCAGTATCTCAACATGTGACAGCATGTTCAATATCCATCCAAGCTTGCGTGCAACACATGAAGCGCCTCGTTCGGTCTCTATTTAAAAATACTGCACAGCTCACCCAAGAGCTTTTTCCAAGATTTGATCAAGGATTTTGCCAGCGACGTCACCTCCTCATCTGTGCTCTGTTTACGAATGGCATTCACAGACATCCCAATCCTGGTTGACTGTAGATAAAAGATTTTTCAGGTCATTATTTCATGTCTGTAATCAAAGAAGCACCACGTGAAAATATGACATCTGCCACCATTAACACATTTACACTACCTGAAGTAGCTCCAGGGTCATGGGTACATTCTTAAGCTCCTTGAGAAGATCCAGCGCGCCCGCCTGAAAACGAATCATAGCGTCGTGGTTAGCTTGTATTTCCATCACAACGCTTGTCTGTTTTCGTTGTGTATTTTGCTAAACAAGCTATGAGCATGCAAGGGCGAATGTCAAGGGGCAACCACTTGTTCTCTAACTCATACTGCATAACCTGTTACTACATGGGCTACACACGTTTAGACTATACAAGACTGTTAGTCACTTAGTGAGCAGCATGGTTCTGGTGCTGCATTGCAAAACGATGCTTGCATTCAGCATTTTCCTAAGGAGAAAACCAGAGCGATGGAAGTTACCGCGCTAAGTGCTGCTAGCAAATAACACTAGCCTACTCAGGCGCTGCCAAACGTTGAGATTTCTGGTCAAACGACTCAAAAGCAGGCGACGGCACACGTACAATCATCAACTTGACCGTAAACTCCGCTGTTGGCAAAAAATGCAGTTATTTTGCTACCGCTAACTACACTTGCTCGTTCTCTATCACTGCACTGTAGGTACAGGCTAGTCAACTTGCTAAGTGGTAGGTGCCCCAGTTACTTTTAAGTCAACACTAGCAAGGTATGCTACTGGCCTTAGCTAACTTTGCTAATTAGCTCCGCTTTGAGTGTAGCCAACTAGCTTAGCGAAACGAAACGTCTCTTTCCCCCTCAAGTTGTGCGGCTTAGGCTATAGTCATTTGACCCACTGCTGTCTACAAATATTAATAAGTGCATATCACCAGAAATGGAAAATATAAGTAGTTTAGAACTATTCCATGGGAACTAGGTTCGTAAATTAAGTCGATACCCTATCTGCACGGATAGTTTCGCTTAAGGATATCTTCGCTAATCAGTTAGCTAGCTTGGCTAATGTTATCACACACACACACACTTCATTCATGACAAAACACCTCACCCCATTCTTCTTCTGCGCCATTTTATCCATCTTTTTTGCAATCCTAATTACTTCTTCCTCCTCCTTTTTACCCATTATGAATGTTTGTTTTTTTTAAAGGCAGAGAGTATTTAAAAAGTTAAGACCGTTGATGCCACAACACCGCACAACAAACCGGCAGCGGACTGTCCAAAACAGACACAGCACTTAGCTGAGACAGTCAGACCCAACTAATCGTAGCAACAAGGAAAGATAATCAATCAGCTAGAAGTCGTGTTTGAAGTGAACGACTCTCCGTTGATCTGGCAGATTCTAGAATGTGTGTGTTTATAAACATATCCAATTTTGCTTAGAATTTATCAAGATTTTTCACTTATAATATTAGATTCTTGAACACATGGAAGACCAGTACTGTATGTCTATGCACTGACTCACAAAACACATTTAATATTACTGTCCCAAAAGAGGCTAGTGTGATATTCATATTTTGACAGGTCGGACATCAGATTGATAACTACATTTTTGCGTAGACGATTAGCCCAATTAAAGCGTCATATCACCGAGTAAATTGCAGAATAGTGTACGATAGAGTTCACTTCGTTTTAACATTTTAATCAAAACAGAGGATTGTTTAATGTGCTGTACAAACACTCAACGTGGACTAGTTTGTCTTGTCGCAAGGTAAAAAGCACTATGTTCGTGAGCGACTGAGAGAGAAATTCAAGCGATACAATTTCACAATTAACCACTAGATGGAACCCACGGACTAGTAGCTGGCCAAAGTAGAACACAATAGGCCCATAAATCTTTATTGTGAGTACAACCACACAAAATCTGTTCATGATATGATTGTTGCAGTTAGAAATGAAAAATCATTCTGGTGAATAAAAATAGTATTTTATCGTAAGTGTATCCCCAACATCGATCAATTATTATGGAAATCTCATAGAAAACGTATGTTGTGATAAAACAGTCATCTTTCATCCTTCTCAGAGGACAGGGGGAAATGTATAAAAGGAAACTGTACGTTGAAAATGTGAAACGACATTGAGAATTCTGCATGCTACTACGGTTTGCCTAAGCTTTTTTAAGGTTTTGTAATCCAAGATTAAAACAATGTGGCAGCTGAGAATGAGGCGTTGCAAGAACACAAAGCATAATATTTCTAGCAAATTTAAAATCAAAACATTCTGTTTAACACTGTCAGTTAATGTGTATAATTATGTGCATATTCATTTAATTATGAACAAATGCATTTTATTCTAACAAATACACTGACCTCGGAAAACAGCCTATATTTCACCTATTTCAGATTTTCAACCATCAAAACATGTTGCTCAAATCAATGTGGATTATACCAAATATTCACAGAACACATGTATGTCAATCAAGGAACATTAAAATGAAATGTGATATAACAGTTCAGGTATTACGATAACACACTGTAACAACAACAACAAACGTCCTGGAAATATTCTGGAAATCTGAGGCAGCAATAATGTAGCTAGCAATGGCTGGCTCAAATCCCCCATGTACCTATCTAAATGTAATTTTACCATGAATTCCACAGAACCATCTACATATGATTCTATTCTCTCCCTCATGGTGATGACAAAAATGTACTTGACTTGGAAACCCCAAGTTAGTGCCAACTGCCTAAGCAGCAGTAATATATGTGAGCACAAGGGGAACCCAATACACTTGAAAATGGGGTCTGGGCCTCAACGTAGATACAACAAAACAAGTTGTTTTTTTTTCCCCCTGTCATAAAGCGTTAGGAGCTAGCAAAGCACTGCTGTGAACCAATGGGCATCGCCTTATGCCTGCTGGACTCTCACAAGCAACGATGCTCTCCCACTGTGAAGCACATGTCTTATCTTTAGAGACTTTCCCTCATTGTCAGCTACAGTATAAAACCTCTCCGCACTAATCCTTATTAGCCAAAGACTTCTCAAATCTGATTACATCTCTGCAGGAAAATTAGAAACACCTAGGGCCATCTGTGTGTTCTCACACACACTGGTGAGGACACAGGTTCAGCTGGAGAGAATGTAATAAAAGACGGAAAAAGAAAGGTACAGGTCACAATATTAATACTTTTGAAGGCTTCGATAACCCTTACCCAAGGTGGACAAATAAGATTGACCATACAAAACATTAACTTAAAAAAACAAACAAACAAACAGATACTGGGAATGTTAGCCTAATTATTTGTGAGGTTATTATACCAGTTTGATAGGTATATACATGTCTTTTTGAATTAAGCCAGACATTTTTTTTATGTGGCACACCTATCAAAGTACCAAAATTATCAACACAGTCTCAGTAATGCTGGGCTTAGGCATAGGGTAAAGTTAGGCACTTGTTCAGATTTGATGTCTTAACGTAACTACTTCAACCAAAAACACTCCCTTAAGTTTACATTGCTTAAAATGCTGATTAACTGTGAGCAAAGATTACGCAAATCGACCCTGATGCAGATCGTCTAAAAATAGCCGCACAAGCGTCGTTGATAATCTTTTCAGTTGATGGGCTACACTCTCCCATGCAATGCTGGAATCGTCTCTCTGAAAATGTGAAACAAGGTAAGCAAAACATTTAAAGTGAGTTTTAGTTGTTTTCTATATGAATATGGTGTGGTACTAATAGTCCAGGAATGAACTACAACATTTAAATGTAATTATTCATTCAATTTAGTTGTTTGGTAATTGTAACTTTAATGACAATGTTCATGTTAACGCAGCAAGTGTTAGGGATCCAGTATATAAAAATAACTCCAGTGATATGCTTTAAGTGTACAGACTACTTCGATGAATAAGAGTTTTGATATCTCTGAGCTGTTCTGAGTTTGTCCTCCCAAATAATGTGGTAGAAATGCATAGCGAGTGAATTTCTTTCTAATACATTGTGTGGCTTATACATTTTAAAGAAACACTTTCAGGGGGCTTTAAAATAAGTGTGAATGATAATGGAATATGTCCTTTAAATTACTGTTTTCTGTTCAAATTTTAAAAATAAAACACATAAAAACAGAGTAAAGTTTAGTGTAAAAATGAGAATTGGCCTCTTACCTGAATCATGTTAAGTGTTAGCTGTTAGTAACCAAACTGAGTAGGGGGGTTACTTCCGATTGTCCGTGCTCAGTGCTATTCTAGCTACATAGACAAGTAGATACTAACCACTGTTTTACTGTGCCGGTGGTTGTTTATGATATTTTGTATAACAGTGGCCTAAATGAAGAATTTGAAGAATCAGTTGGTCAAATCCACATATAGGACATAAATTGCTCATGCTTAAAACAGCTTTAGGTAAGGAACTGAAAACTGGAGTAAGCCTCCACAGGAAAATAACATTTTTTTACTCACATAACTGTCTGGGTTAGCCATAAGTATCAATATACTTGATCCCTATAACATGTGGATTGTGTCTTTTATATAAATATGAAAGCTATTTCCATGTAAACTCACTTTTTAAATCTTGTTCATTTTAGCCAATCCCATTTGATATGAATTCCACTCCCCAACATGACACGACCCAGCTGGGTGTGTCCATGGGGAGTGTGCACACACTGGCCTCCAAAACAGTGCCCCTCTCTTCAGACCCCCATGCCTCAAAGCGAGTTTGTTTCTACAAGAGTGGGGACCCGCAGTTTAACGGACAACGTATGGTCATCAACAGCCGTACCTTCAAGACGTTTGATGCTCTACTGGATGCCCTCTCCAAGAAAGTGCCTCTACCTTTCGGAGTACGCACTGTCACGACACCCAGAGGTACACACACAGTGCGGGCCTTGGAGGAGCTGCAGGATGGGGCCTCTTATGTGTGCTCGGACCAGAGGAGGGTCAAGCCTCTGAATCTGGAGGAAGTTCATCGGAGACAGGTTCCCTGGAACACACCAAGACCTGTCAGTGCTGGGAGGCAGGCGCGCAGAGCGGTCATACGGCAGCTGGTTAAGAGAGGTGAAGTGGGCGTCAGAGCAGCCAAGATGACTGATAACAGCGTAACAGTAAGGACACCAAAGAGGCTGATAGTTTTCAAGAACAGGGATCCCACTGTTAGACGCATAGTAGTTCTGAACAGAAGATCTGCTCCCACTTTTGATGCACTTCTGGATTATCTTTCTCAAGTATTGCAGTTCCCAGTGGTGAAGCTGTACACCTCTGACGGCAGGAGAGTAAGACTCACTTTCATTTTTTTTTTTTTTTGTACTTTTGTTTGTTCTTCTTCTCAGCTGAGAGTAGAATGTAATCAAGAACATAAATAGCACATACATGTAATCAAAGAATTCTGCCTTGGAAATACCAAAATTAAGTCAACCAAAATTATGATTAGTGCTATAATTTGTACTCAGTTTGAAAGATTTAAAATAGTTGCGTTATCAGTAGTTGTACTGATTCTTCTTTAAGGCTTTGGAGATAAACAGATACGAGGTGAATTCCAGTAAGCACTTAAGGATAAAATTGTGCATTGCAAAACATAGCAACAGCTTAAGTGTTCTTTGAAAACCATGGCAAAGCAGCACACAGGTCTGTTTATTGAAAGTATAGACAAATTCAAAGTTTTGACCCCTGATCTGATATTGACCCCATGACATTTTAAAAATCACTTCCTCTGTATTTCATACCCTCAAATGAGAGAAAGCACTTTAATTGGCCTTACCTATCTGTTTGCCTGTAGACAGTAGTATACGTGTTGTATCACAGTTGGTGTGAGGTTGGCAGAGATTAATACCACGCTATAATCTGTTTCTGTCACAGATAAAAAGAAACACAAAGATCATTGTACATGCTGCGTACATCAGTCTCATGCTAATTATGTACTAAAAGTGTTAAAATGTTGAATATAATGATGAATATATTATTTGGTTTAGAACGGCAAGATTTTCTGTCTTTTAATCAATTTGTTTCTCTTCAAGGTTGAAGGTCTGCCTGGCCTTATTCTGTGCTCTGATGTAGTCGTAGCAGCTGGTAACGAACACTTCAGACCCGGTAACTATGACCTTCAAGGACCCTCTCAGCCTGCACATTCAAGCATATCTGGTTCAATGGGACCAATCAGGACACAGCCCCAGCTACGTGAGTCTGCTATTTTAAATGACCAACCTAGAACAGCACATTTAACAAGTCATATTAACAACTGATCTTATGTTAAACTACATAATTTCTAATTGATGTTTCATCCTCTTTTTTTTTATCACATTCAAATTTGTGCCATGCTTCTTGTACCTGTATATCAACTGGAAATATTTGGATCTTGTTCCATATGAAGAAACAAAAAAATCATTGGGCAGCAGTGTAAGGTCAAGGAATTTCTCTCTATCGTCTGAGAGATACTTTGTGAGTCAAATCAACAACTCACTCAATGGGAGTTTGTATGAGCAGAATGGACAGAAGTCAAACTCAAACTCAGTAGAGATGATAAACAACCAAAGGCCAGAATCAGAGAACATGGAGACATCTGACTGTATGGCAGGCATAGAGGAAGGAACTGTCCCTATCTGCATGCCTGCTGAAGATGACATAGAGAAATCTTTCAGAGTCAACCAGGATGGAAGCATGACAGTAGAAATGAAGGTTAGACTCACTATAAAACAAGAGGAGATGATCCACTGGACTACAACCCTTAGCCGCACCTTGACTGGAAGCCAAGAGAGGACAGTGTGCTCCTCACAGACTGGGTCAGGGCCTGACTCTCTGGATAACAAGATTGACCCGACCAGGAAGTCACGGGGCCTTAACAGATATGATGAGAGCTGCTCGACTCCACATGAAAATAATGTTATGTTCAACGAGGTGAGTACAGAATACTGTGGAAGCTCAGCTGAAAACTTAGAGACGTCCAAGCCCACTTTTCGGAGGCTACCCACACCAGGACCAAGATCCGTTAGAAGGAAGGCAACCTCAGTGGAAAGTATAAAAAGGGTATCAGATACAGAAGTTCAGGAGAACACCGTAGGAGCATATTCCTACATGGAACGTACAGCAGAGGGAGAGCTTACTGAAGGATATTGTGTTGTAAGTCGACGCAGCAGCAGCACAAGACCTGTTCCAAAGCCCAGGAGAACTGAATCCAATAAAGTCAAGCACAGCCAGTCTTACGGCTCCCTCAGATCACCTGGAGTGGCAGAGGTTCTTCAACTGAACAATAATGGCGTGGGGATTACGGAAACCATGCTGCATATACGTGAAACGCAAGAAAAGTGTGTCGACTATTTTGCAAGTTCACAAACTGATTTAAATAAAGGGCTTTCCAGGAGTGCGAAAATTCCGCGTAGAAACAAGCTGGGTTCCACAGACTCAGGGCCATCTTCCTCTACCAATGACTGTGATGTGGATCTCACCGGATTGTCAACAAGTTCTGACTCCCTGAATGGGAAGAAGAATGAAATCTTGTCACTGTCATCAAGACAATCATCCCCTCAACAAAAGATAAGCAACAGCTTGTCCTCATTTACTGACAACAGACACACTGAAACACACACTCTGGTAGAATCCAAGTCAGAATCAACACAGAAGGAGGTAGACGGCTCAGAGTCTGTGACAAAAGAGGGTTCAGAGGATAAAAATACTGAAAGTAAGAAAAAAAGAACACCAAAAACAGCAAAATCAAAGAAAAGTATATCATCCACAACCCCTAGCTCTGACAAGAGACAAAAGGGCAGTGTTTCCAGTTCTTTAAAGGATGTCAAAAAGATTAAATCTCCAGACAGTTTGAGCCATACAGGATCAGTGAGAAAAACACTGAGTACAGCAGAGAGTGACAGACGCAGCCAGAGACTTGAAACACACAAAAAGAAAATAAAACAGGAAGGAGACAACATAAGAAAAAGTAAATCGCTGACCCTGAACATTGGGAATCAGAAAGTTGCATCACTCGAGAAAGAGCTTAATTTAAAAGATGCAATCAACAATGATACAACTCATAATATAAACACTAATGAATCCAACACCCTTAGGCCTCCCATAAAGAAAAACATATTAGACATTTTACCATCCTCCCATTCAGGGCAAATCAAAAGGACCTTTGTTAAACAAAAATCCATGAATGAAACTAGAACCAAATCGCCAAAACAAAACTGGGAGATGAGTGAGAGTGCCTCAGTACCGACGCTCCATTCGCTTCCTAATGTTTATCAGTATGTTGAAAACTGGCTTGAAAAAATGCAGCCAGATTCTGTACCCTATATGGAAGAGACTGTTTCTGCAGACGCAGAAAACAAGTCAAAGCCTATGTTTCAGTTAGGCTGTGACTCCTCAGAGACATCAGATCAAAACAGTGAACCTGAAAAATGCAATGCACCAGAGAAAAGCGACTCTCTTGAGGACAATACTGTTGAAAGACCATTGTCTCGTCCACCTGTGCAAATCAGGTGTGATGGAGAACCAGTGGAAGAGCATCCACAAAGACTAAGGGCCTTTTGTAAATCAATGCCAAGTGTCCGGATACAACCTGCAGAGGAGGAGAGCAGAGCAAGAATGCACAAGTCAACTGAGGCCCTAGCACCTGTCGAAAGGGAGACGTTACAAAACACTAAGCTGAATATCAGATCAGGGGTCAAACCTGTTTTAGAGCAGCTATGTTTGTCTATACAGTCCATCAGGAGGGCCTCAAATCATACCCGAACAGAAAACATGGGGAAGTCATGCAGCCTCCCTGACTTTTCATCTCATGTGGCTTCTGCATTTGGATCTCCATCTAAAGCCCTTCTTTCTTTTTTGTCAGTAATGACTCTAAGAGATGGTATTTCTAGCGTTGGAGGAGATGAATCACGTGGAAGTAATGCAGACAGCGGCTCAGAAGCTTTGCAAGTAATGCAGTCCCTTGAGAAAATTGCCACCATAGAGGATGAGGAGGCACTCAGGGCTAGTTTGACAAGTCTGCGAAGCTCAACCTCTTCCAAATTACAGCAGAGCTGGAAAGATTTCCAAGAAAGAAATGATCTGGAAGAGAGTCCCCCACCATCACCAAGGAATTCAGAGCAGGAATTTGCTCTGGAGGTCAGTTCAGAGGGGGAAGATCAAAACAAAAGTCATTCATTTGGTATTGAACAACTGATGGAGGAGCTTAACATGTCTGATGATCTTCGTAGGGAGATTTCATCTCTGGTTGAAGGAGATAACAGTTACGATAAAGAAGAACTTCCAGAACATTCTGATAGCCTTAACAGTCATTCAGATAGAGTCACCAAAGACATAGATCGCACTGCAACTCCAAGAACATTAGAAGAAGCTGCTCACTTGGAGAAAGAGAGACAGTTCTCAGAGGAGAGAGCAAGCCAAGAAGAGGACATTGCAGAGGGTAAGCAAGCGGATACTACATCAGAAGTCTCCACTTTGCCCCCTAACTCCCCCGAATCAGAAAAAGCAAACAATGACTTGCTAACAGAGGAGCTAGAGAGCCACGGTCACACCTCAGAAATAGAGGACAATGTCCATAGAACTGGAAGCAGCTGCACAGAGGAAGGACAAAGTTGTGTAGAAGATCAGGTATTAGAAGGTGATGATGAAAATGTAGAGGAAACCAAATGTGTGCTGAATTCAAGTTTTCCAGAAGAAGATGTAAGCCTTGAAGAGGAGAGTGCCAAGCAAGGACAAGATGATTCAACATTATCTGAAGTTGAAGAGTACGAGCTAGATCGTACCCCAGTAGCAGAACTTGAGACAACAAGCTTAGACAGGAAAGATTCTGTTGTTTCTGAAAACCGAGAGACTGTAGCAGAAAGTGAGATCACAGAAGAACCCGATGGTTACGAGGAATCAAACAGCCAAGCTGAAAAGAAAGAAGTGACCGGTAGCTTTGAGCAGTCTGATATGTTATCAAGTGCATCAGAGACTGAGTATGCAGAAGCACAGCATCACAGTCTTTTGTCTGAAGCTGACTTTAAAAAGCAGGATACAGGGGATTCTGAGTCGAATAAAAATGACAGTGACACAGGTGACGTGAATGAAATCCAGAGCGCTCCTTTTACTGAGGGAGGTGTTGAGCACCTGAGTAGTAATGAAGAGGAAAATATACAAGAATCCCCAGAGTCAGAGTGTGATAATAAAGATGCCAAATCTTACCATTCAGAACAAGAACCTGAGGACTCTCTGTCTGAGTCACATAGGAGTCAAGACCCAGAGGATAGTAAAGAAGAACAGGTATCAAAAACAATCAGTCCCATTGACGATGAGAATAGTTACACAGAGGAGCAGGACAGCAATGAACTGGAAGACAATGAACATGCAGGTGGAACTCCTGCATCATTATGTGAGGATGTTGATGAAATACAGCACTCAGAATTGGGGGCTAAGGACTCAAACAAAGAAAAACCTGAACCATGGATAAGTCAAGATTCAGAGACTGAACAAGAGCGACAGCTCAGCAACCAGTCAAAAGCAACCAGCCAGGTACATAGCCATGATGATTCATTTGATGGCAGTGAAAAGGGGAGATGCAATCAAAGTCTTAAGTCTGAAGCATCGGCATGTGAGGATGTAGATGCTGAACTACAGCACTATTCCATTTCAGAACCTGAGGCTAAAAACTCTGAATCAGACAGAGAGTCTGAATCATGTGAAACCCTTAAATCCTATTCTGAAAATGTGGTCCACAAATTAACTGAAGCAAATGACACCATGAAACAACATAGCTCTGCAGAAGACAATTATCTGGAGGACAGAGTAGAGAAAATGAGGGAAGTGTTTGTAAAATCAGACCATGAACTGATAGATCATGGACAGGAACAAACCTACAATTCAGAGTCTGAGAACAAAGACTCAGTAAAAACAGAACCTGAATTATGCAAGAGTCAAGACAGAGAGAGAAATGAGGAATGGTCAAATTCAGCAGGAGTGACGGACTGGGCTGAGGACGACAGCTGTTTTATACATCCCTCAGTCGAGATCACACAGGAGCTTCTGGACTGTGTCAACTCAGCTTTGATGTCTTCCACTCTGACTTTTACCCGTGACCCCAGTGGAAACCTTAGAATTGAGCCAAAGGGGTTACAAATGAAAAAAGCCTTGGCAAGAACTAATGCCAACGGTACATATGGCCAGAGGCGCCTCCCCAGCCCGAACACTTCAGATCTCTCTGATTATAGGTCTGATATATCAGACACAGGCAGCTATCAGACACAGGACTCTTTGGAGCTTTTGACAGATAGTGGAGAAGACAATGTACCAAAGATATCTGTCTCTCAACGTAACAACATGCAAGGCTCTGAGAAATCACATATTATAAGCAGAGCTAAAGAAAATGGGTCCATGAAACCTAATTCTGGAAGTAAACATCATGACTTTGACAGTCCTGGTACAAAAAGCAACATCAGCCCAAAATCTTGTCAGGACTCCATGACCAAACACACAAATCAGAACCACATAAATTCCAACTCTTCAAGCTCAATAAGCGGGGAGTCGGAACTGGTGCAACGCATTCTTTCTCAGACAGATCCAAATGAAGGTGTGCTTATTGATAAGGGCAGGTGGCTCCTTAAAGAGAACCACCTCATACGTAAATCCCCTCCTGTTCCCATGGGGATGTATGGAAATGCAGACACTACGTCAGCGGACACAGGCCAAGAGAACACAAGTGAAGATGTCCCTTATTCACACTTTCAGAGCCAACCCTCACCAATGGCAGTTATATCCTCCTCTGAACTAGAAGACATGGCAAAGCCACCAACACCTAAATGCACATATTTTAATATGGTACATGGGAGCGATTCTGATCCATTCCAGGATGACCAGAGTATCAACAGTCGTAAAGGGATAAGTGACATTAAGAGGAGCAGGGAACTCAAGGTCTCTCCAGTGGCAGAGCCTTCTAAAATGTGGGCAAGAAAAAATGGGAGTCTCTCATCATTTGCTTCTGTGGATCTCAAGATGCCAGATGGTAAGGTTCACCCAGAGGGTGGAGCTGTGGTAGAACCTCCTACTGGAGAGAAACCTACTCACTCCCAGAGAATAGGCAGCCAGGCGCTGAGAGAGGAAGACACCACAGAGAGACTAAACCTCAGGTGCGGGCAGTACTGTCCAATCTTATAAGGTCCAAAAGGGAACGTTGGATCCAACTGTGCATTTGTAGCTATTATAATACGAGATAATTTCATATTTAAGGGTTTCTTAAGCAGCTTATGATTTTCCGTACGGGTATCCATGAATGTGTAATTTCACAGAGGCAAAACTTGAAATGATAAAACAAATTGCAATCCTTGTATTTTCTTAGGATTTTTTTCCTTTTTTTTTTTTTAACTTTGGTGCCTGGTCTAGGACTTGTATGTTGAGTTCTTAGCACTGAATGTATAGAAAATCCAGAAAAGAGATTTAAGTACTGGGGATATATTTATATAAGTTTTTCCCATCAAGGAAAGGTAATCCCCTGTAATGAACTGCTTTACTTGAGGAATCAAGTATCCTAATTGATATTGGATTTTTTTTTTCAAATATACGTTTAAACATCTATCATCCAACAGAAAATGGACGTAAAGATGGACATAAATACATATGTGAACACGTAATTAACAAACAAGCTCACAAACAGAACCAACATTGCATTCTTCTAGAATATTCATTTCCACTGGGAATATTAGTATCTGTTTATCAGTGTTTGATGTTTGTAGTTTCCGTTTCACTTACCACAACTTCCACTTACCTCTTGTGTATGTCGACAATGAAATGAGTTGTGCCTAAATACTCATAATGTGTTAGACAGTCCTTGGGTCATTAATCACCAGATGTCCATCCTTTCAGAAATGTATTTTTAGATGTTCACATAGGTTCATAATTGTTCAGTTAAGCAATGTCCTAATTATTCTATGTTTTGCTCTCCAACGATGACAGTCTCCTTTAAAATGTGCAATTTTTTCATGTTCTTTTCTTCTTTTTCCTGACATTATGAACAGTGTTTCAGACTATATTAGAGGTGTTCAGGACTTCACTGTTTAAATAACATTCTGTCTATCCTCCTGATGAACTTTTCTTAAATTGACAGACACTGCATAGACATAGTTCTAGGGATCTTAGAGTCAGAAACCTATACTGATTTTCACTGTGTTTGTGCCATTGTAAGAACTCCACACAGTCTCACCTTTTCATAAATCAAACAATATAACCAGAAATGACCATAACAAAATGATTAGCCATGCAGTAAAAACTCCCTTAAAAATGCTTGTCATTTTCACAATTTGTAATTAACTCCCTAGACCCTTCACATGTGAGGGTAAGCCTTCACCTGATGCTGCATTTCCTCTCTCAAATTATACATATCAAAACTGGTTTGATACACCAGTCAGCTAGGGTATCTAAACAGGAGGTGACTGATATAAAGTAACCACAAAACTGTTAAAGTAAGTCTAAAAATTCTCATTAGTGGACCTGAATGCAATCCTGATAAACACACTTTTTTAAAATGTATTTATGAAACTATGTACTCTAACCGTGAAACCAATTTGCTTAACTGTTAGAAACACGGATTAATGTGATCTCTTCATTATTCCACTTGATTTGGATCATATTAGTAACAGTAGCAGACCACAAACAATTGTATTCAGGTATACAGTGATATTATACTGTGTAAAAGTTGCTATGTGAAGGTAGCTCACACCACTACTTACCTAAATGGGATTTCCTATGCAGTATCGTTTTTACATGTAATAAAACGTTGTAACTGATAAGAACAAGTTATTGTCTTTGTGTTTCTTTAATACAATGCATTATCAACAATGAGCAACTGATTCTTTTCTGACGGTATATAAGAGCATTTTTAAACTGAAATACTGAGTTCATTTACACTTTAGTCAAGAGTGATAATTAGGTTGCACACCAATCATGATATCAGCACTTCAAAATACACAGTCTACAATACCATGAAATAATTATAAGACTGAAACCATTTTGACTTGAGATGTATTTTGAAATAGAGTGAAGTTGTTTGCACATTTTCTTTAGTAGCTGCACCTCAAATGACTTGTACCATTGAGCATCTTTGTACTCAAGAAATCTTTGGCAAGTGAAAGGGTGTCCTGCATTAAATGAAGGCTCAGGCTAATGAAATGATACATATGTCCTTTCAAGTCTAAATGAAAAAAAAAACAAATAGATTGCAAGGGGCTATCTACAGCATGGATGTCTTTTCTGGTATGTGGTGATTGTCAGTAACTATAAATCTTCAAGCTTCAAATTTACAACATTATCCTATAATGTCTCCTTTTTTTTTTAACTTATTTTGTCAAATAACATTCAGAGGGACCAAGGTGTCAAAATCATGACATAGTTTGAACAAGCTACTGTGATTTACTGTAAAAACTTGGCATATCAAAACTGTAAACATTTCTGAATGTTTCAGCTAATCAAGACTGCAACTAACATTGGCACGTTATTATGGCCAATCTTCTCACTAAGCATTGGTGTACTTTTTATAGGGTACAGAATGGGTAAGACTTCGATAGTTTTTTTTCCTCTTTAAATGTTATAATTGTGCCAGTCTGGTAATACAAGTGAACGGATGGCATCACACCTTTCCCATTCTAGTACTCTTAATTTTATGGGTTAAATGTAGTTCTTGAGATGAACCTAATTCTAATTACATTTATTAAATCAGTGTGCACAACTAAATGCGCTGACCACTTGCTCTGATTACAAATACCTCTGAGTGGAGTGAATGGTCTCTACTGGAGACCAATATCCTAGGGTATTTCTAATGTCAAATTTTATTTATTGACTAATTTCATTATTTTGACTAACCTTCGAATCTATAAGTAGTTTAGTTGTTGACCATGGTCATTCAGCAATCAGAAAATAAAAGCTTCATCTTGTTTCTTTAATGTATGTATACATTATAACAGTAATTATGTACAACGTAATGTCAGTGAAACATTATTTCACAAAATGTGTTGAAACAAAACTGCTTACCTCCTGGTGCATTTGTTACTGTATAACAGTCTTCTCTAAGGCATTGCTATTACATAAATACAGATGTCAGTGTCCTTTTATAATGAGCTGTATGAAGGTAGTACTGGCAAGTCAAAAAAATGACTTAAATGTCCTTCTATTAACAATGAAGATACATATTTGTCATGGTTTAATTTACAAATGAAACAGGGAAAAAAAAAAAAAAGAAAAACAAAAAAAGTGGCATTTGTACAGTTCTGTCCAATTCTCTTCTTGTCGGTCCAATCACCAAGTTCCTTTTTATCCACCACTGAAACACAAGACACATTTTGTGTTTGTTTTAAGGATAGCAGAGACATTCATATAAATGCAGTTATGATGAGTTTTGTCTACACGTCACCTGTACTAAATCCATGTATTAAAATGGTATTATTCTCATTTTTTAACATACTATTCTGCATTGGCTTACTATGAATTTGGTGGTACTAATGAAGCTCAAATATCAAAAGGTACAGCTAAGTATGATGAACAAAGCTGTGTGTCTGTAATACAACCACAGCTGAGCAAATAAAAAGAATGTTTAAAATCTCAAGGGTACAAATGTGTAGGAAGACCACTCTCAGATACTGTTGTGGCTGTGAAGACAGAGGGAAATAAAAGAATATACAATATCTTAGCACAAGACCATACTTACACGATGATGTTATTGATTGGGATGTGGATGAGTTTGACAAAGAACCCAATGAAGCCCATAATTGCAAAACCAATTGCGGTGGCCATAGCAATCTTCTGAAATTCTTATACAAAAAAACAAAAACGTTTGTTCAGCACATACACTACATATCAAAAAGTATGAGGCAGTCTAGGACACCTATACAGACTCTACATTACACAGCATCATTACATGGTGTTCAATACACACTGTTCAGTACTGCTTGAAGTAAAACCCTCTGTCCATTACATAAGCCTGAGGACAGTGCATTTTTCAGAAGCCCTGTGGTATACTTCTGACTGCCCATGGGCTTGATGACAAGGAGTAAAAGTGAACACAGTGTGTTGCAGGGGTAGTTAGAGCATAATTACGCGATAAAGTAGGTTCCTATAGGATTGAGAGTGAAAAACACCGCCTTGGAGTCGACACAGCGGCGTTATATCGTAAACTTTCCCCCGTAGTGAGCAAAAAGTAAATAAAAAATTATGAATATTGTATTTATCAAAGGGAGAAAAGAGCCTATAACTTACCTTTTCTATCTGGTTTGGTGCATCTCTTCACGAGCCTTATGGAGTCCTTCACAAACTGCCGGCCGGGCTCGACAAACTGCATAACCTGGTCCATGGTTCTGATTTGCTCGATTGAACACGGAATTAAGTCTATGAATTAAGGATGAGAGGTCGATGGTCAAAATTTGGATCAAGTGAATTAATTCAGTTACGACTCAGTATCTTTGTCACTTCGACTGAATGAACTAACTTGTCTGAATACGTGCATTACTTCCTTGGTGAACAAAAACTGTCAAAAAACAGCAAATGAATATCAGAACGGGATATTGAAACATCTTACCCGAGCTGTTGTTCTAGGCCGGCAACACGCGATTTTCTTTGTAAAATCCTCAGCGCGACTGTGTAACACGTAGTATACAGGTACTTATCTTATGTTTAAAGCCACGTATGAAAATCAAAGCTGACGCTGCCTTGTTTTTACGCATGCGTAGAGCGTGAGACCAAAGCGTGTTGTGGTTTGTGTAGAATTAGCACACTGCCGCCTAATGGACTGGAGCTCGGCGTTTACCGGAAGGTTAAAGAGGAATCAAAAATTATTATATTGCCATTAAAAACTACGAGGCGGATATGATAAAACCATGCCAAAAAGAAATAAAAAAAAGAGCTTCCATGGTGGTTCCTTTGACTCGCCTCGCAGGAGTATCATTTATTTACACTGTACCTCAAAGGTAGAAATGTTGAATAAACGCTGGAACGTGTGCCTTACAGTGACTGATTAATGGTTTTAAAGCTCTAATCTGCTTTGTCTGTCCGGTAATTGCTTCAGACAATGGAACAGTGGTCCAAAGTTAGGAACAATGATTCCATTATAACTTAAGAAGCCCACCCCAGATCTGCTGTTAAGATGGAAAGTAAAATGAATTAGACAAAGCGGAATCACGTGTTGAAACGCATAGCATTAATTCAAGGACAGAACAATATGTGAAACATATGTTATTATTATTATTATTATTATTATTATTATAATAATTATTATTATTTTTATTATTATTGTACCCGCCGTAGTTCGCTCATCTCGCAATGCGAGGGTCGGGTGTTTTTTGTTTGCTTGTTTGTTTGTTTGTTGTTTGTTTGTTATTGTTTTGTTTTTGCGAGAGTTGGGTGTTCGTGTCTGGTTGAGCCACGGCTAACGTCAGCAAGCGCATCCGGTCAAACAAAGTGTTACACTGCGACATCCGAGGTCCCTGCAAAAGGCACTGCCTTATCCCTCTGTACAAAAAGTGTAGTTCCTGGCGTAAAACAGAAAAAAACAACAATTTCTGATTCTTAATTTCTGATTTTTTTTTTTTTTTTTTTGAGACAACGAGCAAAGTAAGCCAAAGATATGAAACGCTGTGGACGTCATATAACCCAGGTTTTGTTCAGTTCATTTAGTGACAGCATCATGGACCACATTTTGTGTATTACTCCAACAAAAGAAATACTTGCTGACATGACAACACCAAAGCTGAAAGGAAGAGAAAGTGTCACTGTGTGAAAGATTCTTTCTGCATTGCTAAAATTTTGCTTATCTCTGAGCAATTTCAGGAGTCCAGTGTCTTCAAGCATCCAATCATAAGTATGCCAAATCACGCTATTTAATTCAGTTTCAACAATATTTAGTATTCTGTTTGAGTATGTGACTATATACCCTGGACACCACTTGAAATCTAGAACGTCATTGTTTCCTTGCACATTTAGCTCAAAAACTCAAAAAAAGTCAGAGAAACAACTGCTAATATTCATAACATATTGCTAGTGGTAACTTTCTTCCCCCTCTCTGATGGGTAAGTGTTTGAAGTTTTAAATTCAAAATTTTATTAAGTACATGTACAGTAGACTAGAGTTTTCAGTCTGTGGACCACAGATGGAATTGACAATGTTTAGTTTAATGCAACTCGTGAAAGTGGAAATATTTTCCTGGTACTTTTGTGACACAGCCCAACAGGATATATATAGTTTGAAACCCAAGCAGATTAGGTTAGCTTACAGGTGACAGGGCAAAGTCGTACCAGAAAGTCCCATAAATTCCTCAGTTGCAGAATGCAGATAAGTCTCAGATAACTTCCTGTTTAGCAGTGGTGTAATTCACCAAGTGTGGCTTCTTTTTTTAATCGTCCTCAGGGTTTGGCACAGGGTATACCAGTAACAATGCAATGATCATAGTGTCTCTTAGAAATTTAAACTCAGTGTGGACCTCACTGATAACTTTTTCTACTGATAGATCTGTCAAGTCATTCCCAGGTTATTCCGAGCATCTTGCAGCTAAGCTCCCACAGTTTCTCCGCCATCTCGTCGTCTCTGGCAGCTCTCGTGCAGCTCCCGATCCCACAGTTACTGTGGATGAATAAACAGAAGTGGTTTTAAGACCAAAATGCACGCGTGCACGTGCCACTGTGCTCAAACTCACCTGCACAGTTCCCACGTATTTGCAAAATACAGAACAGATGAGCCTTTTGACAGGCACACTGAATATTTCACACGGATTCTAGATGCAGACACCTGTAATACGCGCCGCTCTCTGTTCCTAGCTCTGGTTCCACCGCGCAGTAGATGGAGGTTTGGGCTCCTTGCACGGCTGTCTTGGTGAAAGGCCTGACGATCTTCCACATGATGAGTAAACCAAGGTTCATGTGTCTCTTCAGTTCTGTCCGCACTATGCCTGGGTGTACGGCATACACCGTCACACCTGTGTCTGATACAAGAATACATGATATAGAACCTTATTTAAATGTCCTCTAAACCGTTAGATTCTAACATATGATCCTACCGTGGAACAAAAAAGAATTTCTCTCTAAAATGAGTCTCCGGTAATAAACAAACAGCACACAACAATTTAAAATAATACACAAGACAGTACCATCCCCGTTAGCTTTCAGTACGTTTTATGTTCTGATCGTTACCTGATTTGAACTTGACACGAACCTTTGAGTCTTTTGGCCAGTGAGCGAACACAGAGGATGTTGGCCAGTTTGCTCTGCCCATACGCCCTCCTACTGTGATAGCGCCTCTCGCTGTTGATATCGTCCAACTGTATGGAGCCCCATGCATGTGCCATGGACGAGAGGATGATAACTCTGGATGGTGCTGACCTTTTCAGTAGACCAATCAACAGAAAGGTAAGCAGGAAGTGGCCTAAAAGAAACAGCAATCATCACAGTAGTAGTCTTTTTGAGAAACTGTGATTTTTTTTGTTTACATTAATATTGAAGATAAAACTGAGGTATGTTTTAATTATGGTATTACGAGTCGGACCATGCGGTGAATATGATTCTCACCCAAGTGGTTGACCCCAAACTGCATCTCAAAGCCATCTGCTGTCTTAGAGTAGGGACACATCATGATACCTGCATTGTTGATGAGAACGTTGAGTTGTTTCTCCTCTGTAAAGACAAGGAACATTTAGAAGCTCTTAAAGGAGCGAGCATGCCTATACCCACACACACACACGTCCACGTTCAGTGGGACACTGGGGGGTTGCTAGGGGGAACCTGTACTTACCCTTGTTAATTCCCTCTGCAAACTCTCTGATTGATTTGGTGTCAGACAAATCAAGCTTCCTGATGATTATGTTTTGGTTCCCAGACTCCTCAATTATCTCCTTTTGGGCAGCCTCAGCTTTTTGCATATCTCTACATGCAATGATGATCCTGGCCCCTGTTAAACAGCACAACAAACCATTGTCTGTCACCATGTACAGTCCTCTAAGTGGTAACCAATGAGAAACCGATTCAGTAGATGTTTTGTGAATAGATGTTTGAAGATAAGGATCCTGACAAAAGAGGAGTCAGTATGACTCCGCGCATGGCGTGGCATGACATGCGTGAATTTTCAGGCCAAAGAAAACGAAAAACATGACAACCGAGAGTTTCGAAGTGTTGCGCCTTCGTTGTTTTTTGCTGAGGTATTCAAGGATTTTAGCTGCAAATTACAAGCACATACGTTGCCTATAGTTGTGCACCAGTGGAGAATGAATGTGAAGAATACCTCTTTTTGCCAGATCATGTGCAGTTTCTTTGCCAATGCCAGTGTTTGCACCGGTAATAATCACTGTTTTTCCATCAAGTCGTACTGCTGAGGACCACTGACCACAGAAAAAGGCCCTTTGGAAACATGCATATCCAAAGGAAAAATGATCAATCATTAATCATTTGCATGCATTACATTACATTCATATGAGTGCATATTGTAATGTTATTGCCATTTCTATCAGAATCATAATTAAAAAAAAAAAAGATAACTGCATTATCATTGCACTGAAAACGTTTCTGCATACTCGCAAGACACTATAAGTCAAAATACTCCATAATTTCAGTAGCAAAAAATTCCAAACATAACATTTCTTTTTTTTCTTTTTTTCTTTTTTTTTAAAAGGTGAATAGATCTGTTGTCATTTACCTTAGAGTGTATATATTTGACATGTTGCTCCCACAGCAGAGAGATCCTTCACAAATTCAGTTCTCTGCATTGAGTTTTACATGATATGGCAATGGAAATAGCTGGGCTCACCCCCGCAGTTGCTTCTCAGCACTGCTCCGGATTAGAGAGTAAATGCACTAATCTTCCTTGCTAATCACTGAGAATTCAAGCCACAGAGGCTCCTTTCCCACAGCTAGTGTGTAATTTTGAACCTGTTGGAAAAATAAACAGGAACAATAATTGATACTTCATACATACAAAACTTAGATTAAATTCGCTTGAATTCATAAAGCAGGTTTTAATCAGATACTGTAATTCTTACAATAACTACTAAAATATGGTTACATTTTCAAGAGCACCTTAATGTCTTCAAATTTTTCATTACTTTTTATTATGAAAATCCCCCCCCCCCCCCCCCCCCCAAGTCAGCAATAATAACCTCAAACAGTAGTTACTAAGAGTATGAATTCTGACTGAATTTATAACATGAGATTTTTCTTGAGACAGTTATGTCCCATTGCCAACCTGGGGATCTGACATTATCTTTGTCATGTTTTAATTTTGAAACATTTGGCTGCAGAAATTAAAACAGGATACAGTGTAAGCTAAGAGAACCAAGACTGGAAGTTTTATGAATGTATGTAAGAAGATTGTGTTAATGCTCTTTGGATAGAGACACTGAAAGTAAGTTCAGAGTTCACTAACATTTCTAAGGAAGTTTAACGAATATTTTTGCTTTTTCCTGATTTCCTGATTCATTGTTTTGCTTGCTTTTCAGAATTTTCTCTTATTATTCCCTCCAGAGAAAATAAAACCCCTAAAACGAGCAACAGGATGACCAATAAATAAATATTTTGAAAGCTGACTTTCTCAAAGAGGCTTTATCAGCAATTGAAGGATTAATATTTATCAGTTATAATTCAGGACCCAGAGTTAGTTTTCTCAGCAGTTCTCAGTTCTTTCTCTTAAAGTTGTCAGAAGATCTGCCCCCAAAATGATCACACACACACACACAGACACACACACACACACACACACACACACACAAGCTTGTACTCATATCCTAGTGGGGACTTCCCTTTGACTCCTATTATTCTATAACTAAAGAATACTAACCTATCCCTACCTCTAACCTTAACCTTCACCAAAGAAATGTTTTTACATTTTTTATTTTATCAGTAACAACAATATAGTTTAGAAAAACATTGTTTTCCTCTTGGGGACCAGCATTTTGGTCCCCACCAGGCACTTTTTTCAGATTATGCTATCTTACTGGGGACTTACCGGAAAGATAGCAATACATGGTGCACGCACACACACACACACACACACACACATGCACACACCTCCTTGATAATGATTAATCCTGGTGTCTGGTGTTTGTGCGGAGCAGCATGCAAAAAAAAAAAAAGGACACAAGGACATCATCACCTGCACTAGACAGATATAAAGAGAGACAGATAGACTGACAGACAGACAGACAGATAGATAGGTAGGTAGATAGGTATGTAGTTAGATAGATAGATAGATAGATAGATAGATAGATAGATAGATAGATAGATAGATAGATAGGCTGATTGGTTATTAGTACTTTTTGGCGCCATCTTGTGTGCAATATTTGCACTGCCTATAAGTTATTACAGTACACATTTTACCTAATTTCTAAGGATATTTATCACCCAATAGTTAAAACATATTGTATAGCTATTACAGTTATTTTAAATAATCTATTAAGTGTTTTATTCACTCTCAGACATATGAAATATAAATCCCAATTATTAACAAATAGAAAGCCCTTTTTGCAAACTCTGAAGGTTCAGTACATTGCAACCCATTGCAAGATCACAGTAGTTTCACAGGAGGGAAGTTGCTACACTCTCACTTCACAACCATGCTATCTTTAAAAATTTGTCACTCACACCACCTTTAATGTCACTGAACGACAATTTCAATACACACTTTATAAAATACTAAAGCCCATTATGCAGTAAATCAAACCTGGAGAAACTGAAATATATGCACATATATTTAATACAGGATGGGTGTGGTTATTTCAGAATTAGAGAATATGGTTCTGCTAAGGGGTAGCTCATTAAACATGGTTGAAAAGTTCAGTGGTGATATGATTTGGTGTTGCATCATAGGTCTAATTTGACCATTTGTCCATTTAGGACAGTGTAAAAATGTGTAGCAGATTAAATTTTAAAAAAAAAAGGATGTACATAGAATTAAATTGAGTAAAAACGTAAGCATAGCACAAACTTTATAAAACCACACAACTGCATTTACAGGTATCAGGTGTAATCATTATCAGGGATTTGTGTGTGTGTGTGTGGGAGAGAGAGGGGGGGGGATACAGAGGGGGGAGAGAAAGAGAAAGAGAAAGAGAAAAGGGGAGAGAGCGAGAGAGAGAGAGAGAGAGAGAGAGAGAGAGAGAGAGAGAGAATGAGAGAGGGGGGAATGAGAGAGAAAGAGATATGATGCCAATTGAGTGACAAACTATGACAGAGCAGAGTTACAGTAGCACTTCCTCAAAGGGCTGGCTGTGGTTGGCTGACGTTAAAAGTGAGCAGGAACAGAAAACGCTCTTATGTGACCAGGGACAGCAACACATGGGAAAATACTGTAAACCGCTTAGGCATTTCTCTGTCTCTCTGTCTCTCTCTCTCTTCTTAATTTCAAAGTCAAAAAATTCTCCGTTTGGACCCAGCAGTTCTTGGATGTTATTATCCTCTCAGGAAACAGGTGGTGTCCAAAGAGACATCATTGTGACTATTCACTGAGGACAACTGGGCAGTGGTGAGTATTCCATATGGTTTGTTCAATTTGGCCTTTGTTACTGTTTGTTCAATTTGTATTGATACTGGTCGTAAAACACCAGATATTGATGTAGTATGGAATACACTCTGATATCCATTGTTAATTATTTGCCCGTAAGTGAAAACAGTGGTTAATTGGTAACATGGGATGTAAAACTGGTTTAGAAGAATGCGTTAGGAATACAAAACAATAAAATCAAGGTGAACAAATGTAAAACTCTTTGTGTGTATGAAATTAATAGAAGGCAAGTGACGCTGCAAAAGGCAATGTTTTGTCCCCAGTGGAGGATGCATTACATGAGACTGATTAATACAGGAAGTATTTAGCAACTTCTGCCACAGATGTGCATATTCCACTTCATGACAATGTAATTACAGGGTGTTTTTTTTTTTCTTTTTTTTTTTTTAGTGCAAAAGTGATTTGCCTCAAACAAAGCTATGACTATGAAAACAACAACAGCAAATCTAACACTGGATTTAGATCTACAATCATGAAGAGTAAAAATTGTTGGATCCCTATACACTATTAACACAAGACAATGCAATCCATGTATTCTACTGTGTTTCTGTTCTAGCAAAACAGTGTAGAGTCATGAATTCTCATTACGATAATGAAAGCTCAAAAAGTGGCTTTTCTTTTACAGTGGACAGTATAACAAGCAAGTATAGAGCATGTTGTCTTTTTTTAACAGGTATTAAAAAGACATACCTTTTATTCAGTAAATACAGAAAGGAACTGTATTTTAATGGTCAAAGCATTGTTGTTAGAAACAATTGAAAAAAAAAAAACGGATTTTACCTTAAACGCACAAGGTCATTATTAAATTACTTAATGGAAGATCAGTTCCAGTGTGTGTAAATGTACGCTAGGAGATTTATGGGGATTCACAGTGAGATTGGACCTGAACTGACTGGGGGTGTCATTTTTTCCTTTTTTCAACATTTACTGCATTCTCCAAGGTTGCATGACACTCCAGTCTGTCAGACAATCCCCACCCAGGCCCCCCCCCCCCCCCCCCGATTGCCCCCCCGACTCCCCATCCCATCTTCCACCCCACCCGTACACACACACACAGACACAGACACACACACACATGCACACACATGCACACACAGACACAGATACACACACACACACATGCACACACACACACATGCACACACACACACACAGGCATGCGCACACACATGCACACGCACACGCACGCTCCCCAATCTTTATCCTCTACGATAAAAGTCAACACTCTACACCTCAAACAGTGCTGACCCTTAGCCATGACTGACGGCTGATGCATGACATATGTGTCCACAGTTCCCACTGGAAGCAGCCATACTGAAAATATGTCACTTGCCTTTGAACTGGTAGGAAGGGAAATTTGGTGTCTCCGTATGGGGAGTTGCTAAGTCTCAGAGACAACAAAACTTCAGATGTGATCAATCATTACACCTTTATTTTATGGGAATGGGAGAGTGCACTCTACCAGGGTAGGCATAGTCCCCCCCCCCCGAACAAAGAGAATAGCAGAGTATTGATACAGTGTGACAAACAACGTCATTTCATTACATTCTTTTATCTGTCTTGAGCACAAAATATGCTGAGTGCATTCACAGTGTTCTAGTGTGACTTCTTCTTTAGTGCGCTCCTGCATGCACTCAGCCACCACATAAAATGGCACTTAGAATTGCAGCTCAGAAACGTAGTCAAACAGAGCAGAATAGTTATAACAGTCTTAATGCTTTAAAATATTTTACACATATTTAGTGGTAAAAATCTGATGTGGTGTGCTCATTAGCCCTTTCTGTGAGACTTTATCAGCTATAGTACCTAGGAAGACTCACACACTGTCCTCTTTCTGCTTTTTAATTTGATCCTCCGAGGCCTCATGTCTATTATGCCTGCTAAATGTTCAGGCATAATGTACATAATAAGTTGTTTTTTTTTTTTTTCGGTATACTCACTTCTGTCATCAGTACATTTTTGCCTTTGGTAACTTTGAATGTATGACTGAGAAGATAACTCTACAAGACCTATTCAAGCATAATCTGAGATTTTCTTGAAAACACGAACACATATGTGCTAATATAGTAGACAGTGGCCTGTCTGCATAACCCTGCCCAGGGAAACATGGTCAACTGCATACCCTCAGACACCCACCCCATCAAGATGGTAGGTAGGAATTGGACCCTAAAGGACACTTCACAGAGCTGTGTAGCAGAGACTTAACTGATGTGGCGTCTGGGAACCCTGGGTTATGTCTCTGAACATAGACTGATGTTATTGGCCGGTGCTTTTGGGAATTCTTGTCAGCTGGAGCTTGTGATCCTCTAAATTTCAGTGCAAGGGTTGTGTTTGTGATTTCTATGTTTGTCTTCTGTGTATTTCTCCACACGTCTGTTTATACGCACTTAACTTCACACCTCGATTTTTTTTTTCCTTTACCTCAAAACTGGTTTCCTGCTCCCTGACAATATGGGCTTTCTTACACATCGAACAAAGTTTGTCACATGTCTAGAGCATCAGAGAGCAGATTCACTGCATTTTAAGTTCAGCTGATCAAAAAGCATTTCATTCTTTTTTATCTATTAAATTATTATTTTAAACTTGCTCTTTATCTCCGGCAGCAGGACAGCCTGTGCATACTGTGGGTTACTTTCAAAAATACAGACAATGATTAACAAAATTATCACAGAGCTTTTTCCTCGTGATCTTTATCACCTCAGGCACAGAGCAAAACCGTTAATACAGAGGAAGAAAGTTAACTTTATAGAGTGGAGGTGCAGCTCCCGAAACTACTGCTTAACAAACCAAACCAAACCAAAACAAAATTAAACCAAACCAAACCAAACCAAACCAAAACAAAACAAAATTAAACAAAACCAAACCAAACCAAACCAAACCAAATCAAACCCTCCACAGCTCTTGCTTATCAAGTGCATTCAGAAAACCAAAGAGGTATTTTATGATTGGGTCATACACATTCCTCTCTTTGAGGAGCTTTATGGAATGTCTTGTTTAGTCACTCATAAAACGAAACAAGGTCAAACACTTAATGATCAAGGAACCTGTTCCGCATTGTCTGATCCCCTGCCCTGTGCTCTTATTGGTTTTACATCTTGGAAGCACCATTTCCTCTATAGCATATTTAAGAGAGGAATGGGTGTGCCAATGCATTCCTGACTTTATTCATTCATATGGCTTTTGCACAGTCTATTAAGTTTAACGTCTTGCAATTAAACTGTATTTGATTTGAATAGCATTAAATACTATAGTGTAGCAGAAAACACACTATCTTAACTAAACACCACAATAAGTAACTTTCTTTACTTTTGGTTTCCTGCACTGGGCCTCTTGCAGGGCTGCTTCCTGGGCATAGATGTAAACTTATTTTCTTCGACCCTGGTGTCTGCATTATTCGGCATAAACCTCTGTGGTAGTGTCCGTCTTCTCTTCCTGTTAACGACAGCGAGTGGATATTGTGTAACAAATTACTAACCTCATGTCTTCATGTAGGTCTGAATGTGACACTTAAAGAAGTATGTATTACTTATGTTGTGTGACATAATGTGATAGAATTTTACTAGCATACAGGCAGTTTCCACTGTATGGACTCCACTCAAGAGCCAACAAACAGATTAACAGCACGGGTGTGTGCACAGAGCAACATCAAATTCTCGAAAAGCTTCACTGGTTCCAGCAACTGTGGAACAGAGGGTCACAACAAAAAGTATATGAAAAGATGAGCAAAATTTTCTGATGTTCTCTAGTCCAACTTCATGTTCTATGTCTTACTTAAGAATGTGGCCTCACTTTCCCGATCAGTGTTCTCCATTACGCGTCACGGCTCTAATCATCATGACCCTTCTGTGGAGTCTGCTGTAAAAGAAAAGAAAACAAACAAACAAACAAACAAACAAACACCTCTTTAGTGCTCTGAAAAGGACTTCATTAAGACAGCTATTCTCTGCTTTATTTGTTTGTGTATTAATTTCCGATGTGGTTATGGTTTTAGGGTGGTTAAGGGGCACAGTACTCTACACGGTCAAATGTGTCTTCGGCGGTTTCATACATGACACCGATAACTGTGTCGTGGTTTTACCTGAAACAGTTATCGTATGGCTACATTTCTGTATTTTTCATTGTGCTGCACTACTGATATAATTGCCATTGACCTGCAGCCTGAACCTGTTCCTTAGTTCTAACAAATCTATGATTTCTAATGTTGATACATGTTGTTACAATGCCAAGGTTATCTCTGTTGTCCTGGACAGGCTCCAGTGTTACTCGACTAATTCAAGGTCAGACAAGAACGGACACGGAAATGCTCCAGCATCTTTTTTGGCCGTGTCACTGACCCACCCCCAAATTAAGATGTCCCGACCTTGGACCTCTGATATTTCACCTGGCATGCATTTACAAACCTCTCATATAATCACTCACTCAAACTAGTTTCAAGTTAAGGCTAGACCCAGACCTGGGCAATACCCATGTCCAGGTATTTCGGTGAGCTTGATTCAAAACCTGGATTTAAACAAGTTGGTGGGGCATAGGTTTATGGGGTTTTTAGTTTATGCAAATGAAGAGGAGTTGTGGGGGCTTATGGGAATACATATTGCAATATTGTATAGTGAGCTCAACAATTCAGCACCTAGACCTTAACTGTGCTGTGGAGTTCAACAGTGTGACTCAAACCAAATACCTGTGCTATCAAGATTTAAACTGTAGTCCATGTTGGGGAAAAAAAGTCATGCTTATGCTCAAAATGTTGACTCATAATCTACAGTCGGAATACCACTCACTATACATTAGTTGAGAACAAAAAATATAAACAATCAATGGATATGACAGTAAAACGAGTCCTTATAGATGGCAGAAAACAAGGGGCAGAAGAGAACTATTTAACTTCTGTAACATGAACACAGTGATTTGTGCGTTAAAAATGTAACGTGCAAATGTATTGGAAACTTCCCTGGCTGACCACAGAGTTTGTAAAAGGGAACACAGTGTGACCAACTGCAACCCTACCACACAACAATGTTCTGCAATTTTAATCTTTCTGCTTTGTTTTGCGTTCCAGGTTAATTAAAATTAAGGAAAAGTTTCGCATTTGGAATAACATTAAACCAAGAGGAGGAAAAATAAAATAAAAAACAACAACAGTAATATAAAATCCACATTAGGGCAATTAAAGAGGATTTTGTTTTTGCTTCTATCAAATACATCATGGTGGAACAGAACATTCATTCACATCACACAAGGCCAAAAGAAAAAGTCAATGAGAAAGCATTAACACTAGCTGCATTAAACACAAACCATAAAAAAAATCCAGAGATATCTCCAGTTCTAGCCACACGGCACAATTCTGCCCTTTCATGAATTCTGCCTTTTTTTTTTCTTTCTTTCTTTCTTTCTTTTTTTTTTTGGTACCAAGGTCTGAAGTGCCTAAGCCTTTGAGGAGACAATCAAAGCAACCATTTTAGCATGATTATAGTCCTACGCATGCCAGAGCACCTTCTGTGACCTTTCCACTGATCGTGTCACTTGGGGATTGCTGTACAATGCATTATGACATACACAGGTTTAATCTTTCTTGTTTGTTTTTTTTTTTTAAGGCCGGCGAGATGGGGAGTGACAGCAATCGAACGTATTATGACCTGCCGGCAGCCTACAGATACTCTCTTCTGGGCATATACATCATTGTCTTCCTTGGGGGGATCGTGAGCGTTGCGATGATGATCGGCGTCCTTAAGTCAAACATACGCTCAGTCACCACCCTGGCTGTAGTCAACCTCATTGTGGTCCACATCCTCTTCCTGCTGTCTGTACCCTTCCGCATTTACTTCTATGCTGTCAACCACTGGCACCTGGGTACTAATTTCTGCAAGCTAGTGAGCAGCTTGATCCACGCGCACATGTACGTGGCCATCATCTTCTACGTGGTTATTCTAGTCGCGCGTTACGTCAACTTCTTTCAGCGACCCGACCGGATGGAGTTCTACCGGAGGCTTCATGCGCTGGGTGCCAGCTTGGCGGTCTGGGTAATCATTCTGTGCGTGGCCCTCCCGGTAACGTTCGAAAATTACGGCCAGAGCAAAGACCGAAACGAAACCCTGTGCTTCAATTTCGGCGGGGCATTAAAAAACCCGGCGGTAGTAACGATAAACTACATTCTCAGCGCTGGAGTTCTCCTGACTACAATAGGTTTAGCCTGTTGCCAACTGTACATTTTGTATTGTGTTTACAAAAAATACGGTCAGTCATCGTTTTCTCACCAGGAGTTCTGGGCCCAGATAAAGAGCCTGTGTTTTGTGCTAGTGATGGTTGTATGCTTCATGCCATACCATTTGTTCAGAATATACTATGTGAGTAACTACCATCCTGATCTTGAAATGCAAAATGAAGTTTTTTTGGCAGTCACTGCTCTCAGCTGTTTTGATATGCTAACTTTTCTCAGTAGGCCTGGTTGTAGGCCCGCATGCTCTAATTGTTGTCATTTTTGATCAGAGACCTGAGTGGCTGGTTGACGTAAAAACTTTTAATATTTTGGCCTTCCGTGTGGTTTTAAGGGACTTATGCATTAAAGGCCTAATTTAGATTTTCGGATCATCAAACTCGAATGCAGAAATGACGCAATGCTTTTGCTGTTGTGGTATGTTTGCAGGTGCTTTTGACCCCTGTTTTGTTATGAACAGCATATGAATATGTTAATTTATTCTGTATATTCAACATAAAGTATAAAAAATTGTCAGTATCATGAATGTGTTGCAAGTATTTCATCTGTCACAGTTGAACGTAATTGCATAATGTTTGATGAGTATATATTGTAAATGTACATTATGACATGACTGTTTCATACGTCTAGTATGACACATGAAGCATCATACTAAACTATTTGTTTATGTCTGTACATGTGGACATTTGTATACAGGTGTTGCCTGACTTATGATGGGGTTAGTCCCAATAAACCCATCGAAAGTCAAGAATGCATTTAATACTGTACATATAACCCAACAAACGTCATAGTTTAGCCTAGCCTTCAACATGCTCAGAAATGCTGGGCAACACAGTACACTGTAGAGTATTGGTTGTTTACTCATGTGATCACGTGGCTGAGTGGGAGATGCGGCTCCCTGCTGCTGCCCAGTATCATGAGAGAGTCTCCTACTGCATATCGCTAGCCCGGGAAAAGACCAAAATTCAAAATTTGAAGTGCGGTTCACTGCAAAGCCGAGAAATCGTAAGTTGAACCAAGTCAGGGAGCACCTGAATATATGTACATCTCTCTCTCTCTCTCTCTCTCTCTCTCCTCTCGGGGGTGTACTCTGGATTTAATATCAATATCTCAGTATTTCAAATGTTGTTGCAGTTGACCTAGCCTTATCTGACTACTTCGGTGTGTTTTTTTCATATGTCTATTACCCCTGACATCTATATCAGATCAGAAACTGTTAAAAAACGGTTTATCAATGAGAATACTAATGCATTGTTCAAGGTGGCTATCTCTTTGTCACCAACCCTTATTTCAACCTCTGTTAATGATCTTCTATATAACCCCAGTTCCAAAATATTAGTGAATATTATTGTTGACTTTGCTTCTGCTAGGGTCAAATTGATCTCTGGTGAGCAAAAAGCATGGTGGAAAAATGCTACATCTGTGAAAAAACAAAACAAACAAACAAACAAACAAACAAAAAAAGGGGGTGCTGAAAAGCTGAGTGCAAATGGTAGAAAACAAAACTCCAGATTCACTGTGACATCTGTAAAGACAGACTTCATAATTACAATTCAAAATTGAGAGGGGCTGGACAATCCATCATTAATAGTAATATCAATAATACATGCATTCTATTTGCCACTGTTTATAAGCTAACTGATCCCCCACCATCAATAGCTCCTGAACTCCTTTCCACTAGTGTGAATGCAATGAGTTTGCTACCTTCCGTAGCGATAAAATTCATGGTATTAGACAAGCCATCCATACTTCCATGTCAAACAAAACAATTGATACCACCACTACATCCAAAGTTTTTTAAAACTGCAGTTATTGAGCCTCTGTAATTAGCAACTACAGACCTATATCAAACTTTCCCTTCATAAGTAAAATCATCAAAAAGGCCATCTACCAGTGACTTAGCAACTGTATAACATCAAATGGCTCCTTTGACAACTTCCAATCACAGGACTGAGACTGCTCTTATTAATAACATTTCTTTTAAATACAGATTCTGAGAAATTTTCAGTTCTAGTATCACTGGATCTTTATGCAGCTTTTGACACCATAGACCATACAACACTGTTAAACAGACTGGAAAACTGGGTCGGACTTTTCAGCTCGGCCCTTAATTGGTTCAAGTCCTGTTTGCAGCACAGGGACTATTTTGTCTACATTGGGAACTGTGTATCAGAGCGAATCAACATGATGCGTGAAGTTCCCATGGTTTCATCCTCTGGCCTCTTTTATTTAACCTTTACATGCTGCCATTAAGCAAAATTATGCAAAATAACAAGATTGCTTACCATATTTATGTGCACGACACTCAAATTTACATAGCTCTCTCGCCAAGTGACTATGGTCCCATAGATTTGCTGCTCCAGTGCATTAAACAAATCAATGATCGGATGTGTCTGAATTTCCTTCAACTAAATAAAGACAAAACTGAGATAACTGTTTTTAGTGTCCATAAAGAAAGGCTGAAAGTTAGCACTCACCTTTAGTCTCTCTCTCTCTCTCTCTCTCTCTACACACTAAAAACCAGAAATCTAAGTGTAATTATGGACTCATATCTAAATTTTAATAGCCACATCAACTTAATCACAAAGTCAGCCCATTACCATCTTAAAAATGTAATAATAATGATAATAATAATAATGCAAGTTTATTTAGAGCCCAACATCACTATTTATAGTCTCAAAGGGCCTTACATGTCTATAGTAAAGTCAAATTTATATTATACATAAGTTAGAGAGAATAGATAGCAGGAGATAGAGGATTCATATCTGAACAAGACTTAGAATAGCTCATCCATGTCTTTATCTACAGTAGGTTAGATTACGGTAATGATCTTTTTTCAGGGCTCCTGAAAAAAAGCTCTCAGACAGCTACAGCTTATCCAGAACACTGCCGCTAGGGTTCTAACTAAAACCAAGAAAGCTCCACGTAAACAAGAACATTGCACCAGTTCTCAGGTCTCTGCACTGGCTTCCAGTTAGTCAAAGAACTGACTTTAATATACTGTTGATTGTTTACAAATCGCTCAATGGTTTAGGACCAAAACACATCTCTGACATGATGTCACCATATGAACCCTCTAGACCCCTTAGGTCATCTGTGACTGGTCAGTTTACTATTCCTAAAGTTAGAACTAAACATGGTGAGGCAGTGTTTAGTTACTACGCTGCACATAGCTGGAACAAACTTCCAGAAGACCTCAGAAGCACCCCAACTCTAACCACTTTTAAATCTAGACTTCACTGCACTGCCTATGCACCTTGACTATTATTCTTTTTATGTATTCTCTTACTTTTCAGTTTTAACTCTTTGGTTTTTCTCTCTTATACACTATATTATCACTTTTTATTTGTATTTACCTATGTTATTCTGTAATTCTTATCTAATGTTCTATATGCCTTGTGTGAAGCACATTGAATGGCCTTGTGCATGAAATGTGCTATGTAAATAAACTTGCCTTGCCTCACCTCTCTTTGTGTGTATGTGTGTGTGTATGCTATTGTACCAGTAAATTTCATGACTTAATTTACATAAAGAACAAAGTACAGAAGTGGGAATCCACTGGGAAGCTTTATCACTACTTTTGTGATATACACACACACACTCACATGTGCATGAGCGCACGCACACACACACACAGACACACACATAGTCACAGTGTGTGTGTGTAATGCACTTCTATATGTATCACATTTAAGATAAATGGAAGGGGCCATGAATATTCCCAACATATTTGTACAACTGCTAGATGTATTTCATGAGCTCCTCAGAAGTGAGTAGTTAAGAGCACGAATATAACCTTAAAACATAATATAACGAATATAACCTCCTACCAGTGAGAAAGAAATGACGACAAATTTACACACTTAATATGTGTGGAAACGCAATAACCCCCATGACAATATAACGTTTGCATCCTGCACTTATACGCATATATAACGGACTACTCAAACGAGCAATCGATCAGAGAGTTCTGAAGAGCAAAGATCGTTTTCTTTTTTGGTATTCTAAAAACTAGATTCAGGAGCACAATAAAAGCCTCATCTGATTTGGTGTGAGACAGTTCTATGTGTGATAAAATCTCTTTATACCAATGCTGAATTCAAACCATTGCTGAGACAGCTAACTGAGGCATGTGTGTGTACTTCTGCAACATAGTAGCATGAAAGTACAGCAGGGCTCTCTGAATTACGCGAGTAATTTCAAATGAGAGTGATTTGGTTCAAACATCAGCATGACTGAGTTCATGCAAGGTCACATTTCTGACATTGTCTGGCCTTCTTTGTTTGACTGGGTTGACAGGATGTGATACTATGGTGTGAAGTGTGTGTTTAATGGAAGACTAAATCCACGGTCTTTCATTCACTAATCTTTTCCTCGGGGTCACAGAGTGGACGAGTTTCTCTGTATCCACACAGGGGTGGACGCTGATCCACATCGGAAGTCCACGGGGCCAGACTGTGCTGTGACGGTAGGTTTGGCTGTCGACTCACAGAAATAGGCTCTGCCTAAGGATTACAACAGTGTCCATACAATGGTGGTTTGTTCAAATGACATCATCACTGAATTTTCATTCGAGACTTAGATTGACACACAAATGATATTCTTCTGTTTACATCACCTTTGCCCCCCCCCCAACCCCCCAAACCAACATCCTTGCATTGCTTTGTCATATATTTTGTCATGCATCTCAGCTTTAATTGAATATTTCAGCCTTAACTGAATAAGCAACAGTCAGCTCCTTAATGGCTATTTTCTTTGTTTGCACCCTCCCTGCCTTGGAAGTCACTTTGGATAAAAGCATTTGCTAAATGAATACGTGTAAATGTGAATTTTCCCAAGTCCATGAATAACAACTAAAATACAAACAAAGACGAGCAAAACTGTATTCTCTCGAAGAACACCTATGTGTATACGCCTGAGATGGGTCTGAGATGGGAGCTGCTACAGTGACACAGATTAGCAATGAACTGCAATGAAACAATAGCAGGTGAACACAGAACATGTAGAACAGGTCAGTCTACTGTGATGTGTAGACTTAAACCAAACCACCTCTTTTAGGTTTTTGAAAAGACCTCTTATTGCCTGAAAAGGGAGACCATTTGTCCATACATGATGATAATTGGTGTATTACAAACATGGTTGTATAAGTGCTGGCCTAACCACAGCAAAGATGATCACACCAGAGATGGGCTTTTAACATGAAGAGCTTTGCCATACTGAGAAGTTTAGCATTAACTTAAGCTAATTTAACTATTTTAGAGTTAATGTGAGGCTGATGAATTTGCTGCGCACTAGTCCTGTAGTTGGCAAAGGACCAAGAATAATCTTATTTTGCTTTTAAGGATCAGCATTCGTCATAATTTGCCCATGCAGTCAAGAGAATGATATGGCTGAAATGGAGAATACACTCATCCCAAATAAACCCATTTCAGCCAGCGTGGAGGTTTAAGCGGTTTAGAAGGATACAGGTGAGAAAGTCCTCTGCCTTAAAAAAATGAAGAGTTTAAAAATGTAGCAATAAGTGTTGAGAGGCAGGTTAAGGAACATGAAACTTATGAAGTGTGGACAGTAAGGTGGATTTATTTGAACAGAAATATATATTTATATATTTCTTCCGGTACAGCCACAAAATGTTTAAATAAAAAAGTCGAAGCAGAGTTGAGCTTTGTGTGAATTAGGATGATAGACGTCTTGGGGGAAAAAAAATATATTGCAATTGGAAACAATATTGAGGAGTCGGAACGAGACATCGACCCCTCTGGTCTTGGGTGCTGATGTGTACAAAGGTTTTAAAGTGCTTTTCAGGTTTCCAGCTTTAGAATGAGAGGGAAAGAGGAGCGGATGTATCTTCAGGATCCTCTCAGTAAGAGTCTAGTGGTAACCTTAGTGTCCTGACCAAAGTCCCGTTTTGGTCCTCTCAGTGTAGCTTTCCCAGTGACTGATTAACTTATGAACTCCTCTTTGTTAAATGACTCATGGGGATGAGTTTGAGCATTCTAAGATTCGGTCTACCATCTGGGCCCTGCACATTACTCATGGGTTAGATGAGTGTCCCCTTTTCAGGGCATCTGGATAGAACCTCTCAGTGCCTAACCACGCACGCACACACACACACACACACACACACACATACACACACATACACACACATAAACACACACACACACACACACACGCTCATACATGCACAAACACACACACACACACGCTCATACATGCACAAACTCACACACACACGCTCATACATGCACAAACACACATACTCATACATGCACAAATACACACATACACACACGCTCACACATGCACAAACACACACACACACGCAGTCACGCACGCACGCATGCACACGCACACACACACACACACACACACACACACATTTTACTGTAATTCCTTCTATCATAAAAAACCCCACATTGACATCAATAATTGGAAATATCTCGATCTAGATTTACTCCCCATACATCTTCCTTACATATAATCTTTATCGAATGTTCTGCTGGCTGCTAGAGGTGAAGTGGTTAATATTTATCCACTCCTCTGTTGCTTTGTATGTCTCAACATGAAGATCCCATCTGCCTTTCTCTGTTCAGGCCTGGTGACATCACAGTTGCACCCACAGCCTACATGAAAGTTGTCTAATGTATTTATCAGTGAACATTCGCTAATGTGATAAATGCAGGTGGAATTGTCAATCTTCACAATGATTTTTTTTATTTAATGAAAGTAATATTCTCTGCAGCTGCATGGGAAAAAAATCATACTGGACCACGCTGAACCAACCTGTTTTACATACGTTTTTATTTGTTGGGACCAAAAATGTACAGACGCTGTTGTCAGCTGACCCACTTCAGGTCTACCAACAGAACAAATTCTACAGTGTTCATTTAACTCTAAATTATGTAATCACGTTTCTGTGTTTATATAACCCACTCTCGCTTGAGTAAATGAAAACATCCCTCTCAAGAGTACTTAACACTGCAAGTGTTAACAGATGTAAAAGCCTAAATGAATTCAGACAACTTCAGTAAATCTTGCAAGGAAATCAATACTTGAAAATTTGGCGTTTTTCGGGAATGCACTACGGAGGAGGGGGGGGGGGGGGCAGTTTTAAATGGAAGCGAAATGTGAGATAAAATGCCGCGCAAAATCCCTTTGGTATCACATTAAACAATGAAAAGTACAAAGAAGGTATATTTATTTATTTAGGAAGAAGGAACCTGCTCTTCTATACGGAGAAGAAAATCAACATCACTGAGGACAACAAATAGGTCGTAAAAATGGGTCCAGTTTCTGCGTCTTGTAAATTGTGGGAAATACGTTGGTGCCTTGGATTTGACCAGGAGATGTCGCTGCGTGCTCCCATGTGCAGTCACTGCAGTACGGTGTTTGAAAGAGAGGATGGTACAGATGAGAGGAGGAGAGAGCTAGAGACGCTGTCTCCTACCGCTCACCGCAGTTTTCCGGTCTCGCTCCTGCCCAGCGGTTTTCCCCGGATGGTCTATTCAACGGATGCTATCCATACTCCTCCCTACTACCACCCAGCCAACAGCCTATTTTCAATGCCAGCCCTGAGAGATGATTGTTATATTCCACTCCTTTTGAACTGTCGGCAGTAATCAGGGGAGTCAAAAAGAGCGTCGTCCCCCTGGATATTATTCGGTAAGCGCAATGTCATTCCAGTTGCCTTTCCAGATGTCATACTCCACACCTTCGCTGCATTAATAGCCGAAGTCTATTGAATACAGCGGATGTATATAGTGTCTTAGGGTGGGACAAGAAATGGTTATCAGTTTTTGCTCGCTTTACCAGCAATGGATCTTTTGTTTCTGTCAGTTTGTGCGTTCATAGGATTCACAAATTGTTTGATCCTCTCGCCTGAATGGGCGTATGGAGCGTTGGTTGAGGACTGAAAATGGAATCCATTAGCTAGAGACTGATTCTCCATCCAAGGCGGATGGGGGTTTTGCGCTGAGAGGAAAAAAAAACGTATTACTTCCCTATTGACCTAAATTTCAGTGTTGTATTTATAAGATTAAACTGGTCGACGAGCATCTCGATAGACCATCGGTCTTTTGTCTGGATTTACGCCTTTTACGTTTCACGCAGTTTAATCTTTGGTTGAATATGATATTTCATTCGTGTAATTCATGACTTGCACACAAATGTGTCTCTATGTTTTCACTATGTGGCTACCAAAAATTTTACAATATTGACACTATTGCATTTACATCGCATGCGGGCTCATTGTTAAGAAAACTGGTTGCAGTCTTTATTATAGGCGGTTCACCGTGCTTTAAACACTATGAATTGATTCAGCCTAAGCATTTTTACACTGTTAGAGAGCAAATATCGCACATGACGCCTCACGTAGTGGCCATTTTTTGCACTGCGCTGGCCACCATCCTAGGCCTAAATGAAATCTTACACCATACATATTTTTTCCCAAGTCGGTCCTCCTTGACTTCTTAAAAGAAATTATTAAAGACATATTGAAGGTCTTCATGTTTTCATCATGGTACCTGGACCTGAAATGTATTTTCCCCCCACTATTTTATGCATTCCACAGTGTATGTACTTATAAGTGATTACGTTTTTTTTTTAAATTCTATTCGTATAGAGCAATTTTGTAATACATACAGTATGATAGCATGTTCCAATACTTTTTGTTTGTAGATTGTAGGGAAGTAAAAGAAAGACATTAAGTACTTCTCCGTTTCAGATTAATCCCTGCGAGAGGATGAGTGGAGCAATTCAGCTCTCCCTCATTTTACAACTTTACTAATTTATGCCACTGAATCTCCTTTGTGCGGCTAATTTGTCAGTTAATGTTAGTTTTATTTGAATTATACGATCACAGTATATTATAAATCCTTATATCATTGTCAACCAAAAACCTATTTTCCTCTAGGTTAGGCTTCTCATCCCATTAAGTGGAGTGGGCTTGCTTTGATTCTGCCTCATCATTTGTGCATCACACTGTTGTCACGTTTTTCTCTGCATTAAGAAGCAAGGAACCTTCAAATATTGGCATGCTTTTTTTTTTGAACATTTAAGAAATAACATTGCTTATGACTAACACAAAACTGAACCCACTGTTTTCTCAAAAACACACTTAAAACTCTCTTTTGAACTCAGTGATGTGAAAGATTTGCAAAGATTTCTCATGGTGGTAACATTTGGATCTGAGGTATTCACAGTCACCTTGGAGATATAGAAATGTTACATTACATCAGTTCACCTGATTGGATCCAAGGGTGGTTTGCTCTGGATCTCCATAGAACTGTGAGCGATGATGATGACAGAGGATGTCACGAACCACAGGTCACATGCACAGACTGTGAGCATGCTCATTCACACGGCAGTGCCCGTGCAGGAGTGCAGTGGCTGGAGGTAACCATATGCGATGTGATTTCACAGGTGATGCACAGGTTGTTGCTTTGTGCCTGTGATTCAAAACGACTGCCCCTTCATGTAAGCTTTTTTTTTTTTTTTTTAATTCGTCATTCATCTGTTTGACTGTGATTTTTTTTTTTGTTTTTGATGGACAGGTGTGATGTGTTAAGTCGCGAACCGTTTGTCGGATGATGCTACAGCCTGACGTTTTCTCATAGCCCCTTTCATGATGGATGATAATGGACACAGGCTAGGGTCATTAATCCTACTGACTGCTTCTGAAAATGTTTCTGACTGGAGTGCTGTTATTATCATTAATTATTTAAATGGTGCATTTGCGCCAAATGGGCTGCATTAGTGTTAATAATAGGGATTTGGTTATAGCTTATTATTCCCCGTCATCATCATATTTGTATCACTATAAGCGTTGTGATGATCTCAGGATCTCTCTGGATCTAGAAAAGTCACGTGACTTGAAAGGGGGTCCACGTACAGAAGGGAAAAAAAATGTTGGTTGATTTCATTTACCATCCATCCTAGCTGCTGATCAGGATTTGAAAATAGACTGATATATATATATATTTTTGCATTTTGATATTTAATACACATTATTCTCAAATTCTACTGATGTAACATCCCATTAGGAATGACTCATTAACATTAATCAAGAAAAGGAGGAATCCTATGGAGTTACAAAGAAGAGATTAGCATATGTCCCCAAAAAACCTCTGCTTTAAATCCTCAGGATCTTTGAATTGTATATTTAATTCAGTGTTCACCATGCAATGCTCACACATGAAAAAAAAATTTCCCTCTCTTTTTATCAGGCTGCTCTTTGGTACCCTCGTTAGTTAAGGTTTGATCACATTCCTGTGTAAGAGGAACAGTGTTTCAGTTCTCTGAAGGAATAAGCAGTGAGATCAATGAATATTTGACGTGACTTCAGTCTCTACGCCTGGATCTTACATTTTTTCTCATAATATTTCAGTGTGTGAAGCTTCTGGTGACAGAGAAGCCAGTCGTGACTTTAAATGTGGTTGATTCTGCAGACATGGGCCTTTCAGTTATCATCTTTGTGAATAAGCATAATCATAACACAGCCTCGTGAAATCAGTTAAAAAATCTGATTGCAGATCGCTGCTGGGGCCAAACAGCGCTTTCAAAAAAGAAAAGCGTACAATAGAAATCAATACATTTGCTATTATTCACTCATAATCAGTGCCAAGACAGAGTATGAGATCCAGCCGTATCACAAAAGCCCGTGAGATATTCGGCCGATTGCTACATAGGTTTTTGTTCGCCCAAGTGAAATGCGCGTTCCACTGTTGCCCCATGTGCAACGTTTCCACTGTTCAAGGTTTGAAAATGGGACACTGTCTAAGCTACGCAGAATGAATGTAAAACCTAAGTATTTGCTAATTGCGCCCAATCACCACCATCTTGTCTGTTAAACTGCCACAGGCAGCCTATTGGATATCTCTCTTCCCCAGGGAGAGCACAGCAAGTCATTTTCTGTCACTATCTCTTGCCCAGATTGACATTGCGCAAGCGAACCATTTTCTCTTGTATACTTTTTGCAAGATGAACACATCTCTTCTTTCTTTCTTTCTTTCTTTCTTTTTTTTTTTTTTTTTTTGATGGACAACCCTCCATTTCGCCACCAAAAAGTCTTTTTTTCCCCCTTAGCTTCTGAATCACCAATTCAAAATCTGATGGGAGTGTCAAGATCGGTCTCTACCTGATAGTCTGAGCGTTCTTGGATCATGACGACCTGCAGTCGGGAGAGACAAGCTGTGCTCACTGAGCATTTGCTCTTGTGATTAAGAAAACCACTGACACATGAAATATGAAATATGTGAGAGACAGCAGGGCTCTTGCTATCTAAATATAGATTTATAGACCAAAATTTAATCTCTAGGGCATGTGTTTGTCTTTTTCTTTTGTAGTAGTTTTGGTCAGAAAATATTACATTTGTAGGAAATCTGTGAGGGACCTTATGTGAAAATTGTAAATAACACATTTGGAATTACAGTTAGAATTAACATTTACCTATTTTGTAATTAGAAATTACAAAAGTGTGCCATCTGGTGTAACTTGATTAATTGTTAAGCTATTAATCCATACTGTATTGTGAAATAATTTATAGGCTTTGGTCACATGTTCCCTCAAGTCTGTAATACATCTCATGGATGTCTTCTCCAGATTTTTCCAAGCCAAGTCCGTGTCAGATGTACAATGCTGCTTTATTATTATTATTTTTTTTAATTTCCTTTTCTGTTATGGTCTTGCTGTTCATCTTGAGTAACATATGTAGTTATTGCCTTACTACAGGCCTGTTAAAGAAACATGTTTGTGCCTTATAATAACCAAGCCAAGACAAACATAGCAATGCTTCCATCATTATCATAATTATACGCGCATAAAATGGGTCGACTCGTTTTGGATGAAGATTTACAGCGTAGTAATATATCCAGTATGGTTTAGGGCATCATTCAATTTCTGCGGTACCTGAAACAAACAGACAGACACCGTCTGAAACATCTTGTTTACTCTGTAACACTGATTGCCAGATTGGAATTGGGTCAATATATTTGCTGTGAATGACTCCCGGGTGAAGATGTCACAGTATTCTGTCCACAGAGGCCAGGCCTGTTCCTTTACTTGGTTTCTTTGCTCAGCAGTCCTGTGGTGCTTGTCTGTTCCTGCCACTGTGCTATTCTCTTACCAGCAGGGGTGTTCTGTAGCTCTGCACTGTGGCCAATTACCATTCGGCCACCATGTCAGCAAACTCATTATCTCACACAAACACACACAGAATATTACGTTGTCTCAAAATAGCCTGAAATAAATCGGCACGTGCAGGTAGGAGAGAAGGTCTCTTACGGATGTGTGTAAACGCACACTCAAATTAGCTGAATAACGGAATGAATGAGCTAAACGCCAGTGGATGTGGTTCCACTGCCATGACACTCATCCACTTGGCTAAGGATGGTCATGTGTGTATGTTAGGCATGACACTGATGCACTGGCCTCAGGGCAGGGGGAGAAGTAAAGGCCAGGGAGATGTTTGATGTTGGATGCCCGTGTCATGCAGAGATGCCTTGTGTATCACAGACCACAGTAGGCAATCATGCATCCAGCCATCCTCAATCTCAAGACTATGAATGAGGTCATTAATCTTTCACCAGGTCAGTGATCTCACAGAACCCATTGCAATCAGCCACGTAGCATGGGAAGCCATGGATCAGTTTGGATGACAGACTACAGGCATCTTTCTGGACTCTCTTTATTCTCTACTTGAAGGAACCACGTAAAGCATGTTTGCTTATTTGCTGCATTTCAGGGAGATGTATTGAAGAACCAACAAATGATGTTACTCAGGCAATATGTTGGCATATTTAAAGTTACATATCAAGAAAAAGTGTTACAGGCTTATTTTGGAATACAGCAGTAGTTAACCAACTGCAATTTTTTCATTGAAGAAGAAAGGTGGAGACTATTAATGAACCTTTATTGGACTCCAAGAAACATTTTTTTTTTTTTAGGAGCTCTTTGGCTTACTAAATCAAACCATAGGATAAACCGCCATGACGTAGCCGATGGAGCGACTGCTTAAAATTGGAGGAGATCAAATGTTTACCTGACCCAGTTTAGTTTTCGAAAGAAACCTAGGAACCTGAATTGCAAACCTTGTTAATCTTATTCTTTCACTGCAGGATTTTGACTGTAAAAAAAAAAAAAAAGGAAAAAAAAAGTCCCCTTAATGTACTGTCGTGTTGTATTATTTGATGACAATAAAAGCAAACAGTAGTGGTCATTGAAAAATGAGCATTCCCTCACTATATAATCACCAGAGAGAGTGTGAGAGAAAACCCTAATAAGCAGTAGGGCCTGTTTGATCACAGCAAGTCTCACATAATTACTCTTTATCATCGATGTCACGCCCAGCCGTCTTTTGAGAGAGTTAGTCGAGGAGCACTTTAATTGCCTCTGCTTTGTACTGCTTTTCTAAGAGAAGCATATCCGTGCCATTTTGACTGTGTGACATATCTATATAAACCTTAACTAGCACCACCAAGACCTCAGTGGTATATAATTGCCCTTTGAGTTCTATTGATAATCATATATTAAGAAGGCGTAACCATTTTTTTTCCCGCTTTCTCCTTAATTTCGTGTGCTACAATTACTCATTACAGACTAATGATCCCTTTTCACATTAGTTAAAATGCTGTGTAATTCTCTTCTGACTACCCAGTTCTTCTTAAGAGGAGTTAAGATCATAAAACCGGTTCTTAATTTCATATGGCTATGTACTGAATTAGGCTTTTAGCTCTAGTTGTCAGAGAACTGGGCCTGTTTGTGATCACAAAGCAGAAGAAGCACAATATGCTCCAGCATCAGGAACCATGTGCAGTTCCAGAGCCATGTTGAGGTTGGATATTTGACATCATCCCGGAGTGTTCCCGGCTTTGGAAGAACAGATTAAATTCTTTTAAGACCTCATTGAACAATGTTAATCCTCCAGTGTGCTTAGAAGTATATCTCTGTTTTATACCCAGTACAATCAATTTGGTATTTAAAACACACATGCACAGACACACACACACACCCACGCACACACACACACACCCACGCACGCACACACACACACACACACACACACACACACACACACACACACACAATGGCAAGCAACAGTTGTGATATATTCTTCGCATTGCTCCACTGCTCTTATGTCTCTCTGATTGACTGAATCTCTGGCATCTGTTTGGCTTTTCAATTTAATGTGTGTAAATTATTTACCCAGGATTGTAACATTCTCTTTGTTCGGTTTCATTGTCATTTGTGTTGATACATCATTAAAATAAAAAAAAAAAAAAAAACACTTTGCAAGAATGTCATCAGAAGAGTATTTCCCACCTTTAGAAGAATATAAGAATTCATCTCAGGAATATATCATTAGACACTAGTTTGTTGTTGAGACGGTTGCTATGGAGTCTAAGGAGTCTCAGAGGACGCTGCAGGTAGCTCATGGGCTGCAATTAGCAGACTCACATGGTGTTATCTTTGCTGACAGGTGTATTCAGTCATACACCAGTAAATGTAGTGCTATGCTCCCACTGTTGTGAAACAGTGGAGTATATTAATCCTTTCATAATAAAAGATTTGTTGTTATGGATTTTGTATCCAACAGTCACAGCCTCAAACTTCACATGTAAAACCGGGTATACAAGGATGGCATAATTTTTTTTTAAAAAAATGTATGTCATACAAGGAGAGGAATTCATTTTATGCTATGAATGTTTGAGAAACCTGTTTTTAAATGAACTTGCGCCAAGTGATGCTGTCTAACTGATAAGCTTTACAGCATGCTTATGATAATATCTGGAGGAAGACGGGCACATCCGCAGAACGATGCACAGTGGGATTCTCTTTTATTCAAAATAAAACAGGAAATTGTATGCCGCAGTTTGAACTGGAGGTCTAGGTCTCAGGAACGTTCGTCACTTGAAGTTGCTTGATCAGAGATTTCATAAATTTCCAAAGTTCAATGATTTCAAGGATGCTAAGCTCTAAAATCTTAAGAAAACAATCTGCCATCTATTTTCTGTTTGTTATGACTTTGCATTCTCGGTTTCTACCTTCGAGGCAGGTGATTTTTCAAATTGGAGGAAAATTTGAACGTGATGAAAGATGGTCTTATTTTTGCACCAATCTGCAGTCAACTAGAAATAGAACTGTGGGAAAAAAAATAGAGACTAGTGAAGCAGTTTATTGGGAGACCTGAAGATGAGTCAGTTGATTCTGAGTTTAGCAGACTGTGTGTGTCCTATCAAATTGCTCCCGAAAAAAAACCCCCCTGTGATTTCACTTTAAAGTTCTGCTTTTAAGGTATATGTTGCTTCGGTGCCTCTGTATTTATTTCATGTCCTTTTAAAATAGGCTTTTTTGTGTTACTGGTGTTTTTTTACCTGCTACACCAAACCTTTTTTGAGCCAGTGAGTAAATGTCTATTTACTGGCAGGTCTCAGTTTTGTTGACATTGGATATTGAACTGTTTTGTTTAAAATTTCCCTGATACAGCATTACACAATAAGTTTACCAGAAAATAACAACCTGTCGTTATATCCAAAAGAATACCAGATACAAACAGTCTGTTTTTGTTGTATTGACAGCTATTTAGGCTAAGCAAAACAAACAACAAACAAGCAAACAAAACCTGTTTACAGTAGTCACCATTTCGCAGGCAATTCATTAAACAGTAAATCAAAGTTATTTTCCTCAGCAATCTGAGAAAAAAAGATGCTGTCTACAGTTTATGCTTAATTAACAGATGAATGGTGGTTTGATGAAGGTTTAATGACTGTTCACTTACAATAGGAAAAAAAATATCATCGGAGCACAACACAGAATCTCTGCCAGTATTCTTACATTTGGCATTCCTTATACTCCAGCACCGAAATCTATCTCCCGTTCTCGTATGCCGCATCTGACAAACCTCCACGGGGCCTGGATTTGATACCATTCTCCCAGCTGTAGAGTTTAGCTCAGATGTATCCTTGTTTGAAAAGCGAGAGGAAACTAAGAAGGAGGTGTTCCTGCTGAATTAGAGCCGTCGCTAAATAAGTGAAACAATGTGGTTCATTTCAATGAAAAGACGAGGGAGCCATCTTTTTGAGGGCTGGGCGAGGTCATCTGGCTTTGTGTGGTTTTCCAGTCTTCAGTAAATGGAAATGTAAAAGAGATTGCGTTTAGAAACAGAGATGTCCTTTATCACGGGCGGTTTCAGCACTTGTCATTTTAAAACATTTATATGCATTCCATGAGGCATTCATTACTATGCTTTTTTTGTGGTATGACTGAAAACCTTAAGTTATATTTTTTGACCAATGTGGATTGGCAGTCTTTTCCCCCCTTCAACAGTTACACTTAAAGTGACTTATGGTGACAGTCAATGCATTATGATGTTTGTAGAGATTTCTAATTTTCGGAATGATTAAGATTATCTTTGACATTTCATTTCAGGATGTTATCTATCGGATACGGAGGCGTAACCAACATTATCACCACACAGTGTAATCCGCCGTAACCCGCTCACCATATACACCAGCAGCTGGTGCTATTATTGGTTAAGCTGCCATACTCTGATGTACCCTGAGTCTGTCCTTTCTGATTGGTCATCAGTTTGACCCAGAAATGATGAAATCTCTCTCCCACTCTTCAGACTATAAAGGGTTTGAATGACATCACAAGGCTTTGCAGAAAAAAGAAAAAAAAAAAAAACACTAATAAGATGTAATAAGAGGTGAAGGTCCATTTTGTATTTGCTTTATCAGGCAATCGATCTGAAAAGTATGTATTCTTTAGCGGTTATTATTTACATATCTCAGGTGGTAGCTTTGGGTTTCTTTTGTAAAGCTTTGCTGTGTTCATTACATTGTTTTGAATGTTCACTGGACATACCCTGCGTGTCAGCAGCCATTTTCTGTCTACTCCTGCTGTTCATGCAGAAGCATGTTTTCGGAGGAGCACCGGCTAACATTTGGGGCTGGAGAGGAGGTGATGGAGGTGGTGACGGTGGTGAGGGTGTCTGAAGGAGGGAAACTGTGGCAGAGAATGATGTGCTGTTCAGAGAAAGAGAGCAGTGATTTGGGAGTCCCAGAGCGTTTTAGTCAGATTTCATTACTGAAATCACAGGCAGTCTAATGTTAAGGTCTTTACTAAAAAACTGACGACACCAAATAATAGGATGACACCAAGAGCCATGTTTGGGAGTCACAAACCATGAGGGACAAGGAGCAAAAGTAGGTCATAAGAGAGAGATAGAGAAGAGGGAGACAGAGAAAGGAGCGAGAGAGTGCTCAGTGAATAGAGGGAGAGAGAAAAGACAGAGAGAGGGAGAGAGGGAGGGAGACAGAGACAGAGACAGAACGAGAGGAAGAGAGAGAGAGAGAGAGAGAGAGCGAGAATGAGGGTGTGTGTGAATATCCAAAATAGAGAAAACAGATCCATGTCAGATTCTTACGATCCTTGAAACTCTCGTTGGATGAGTGCTGTCCTAGTAAAGGAAGGTCCTCTTATTTTGCAGATAATACACAAGGTTGTGCTAAAGTAGACATTACTGCTGCTTCCTCAATTTCAAGGCTGGGTCACAGACGCCTGGCTTAACTGCACAACGAATATGAGTTATTAATGAACAGTGATACTGTAGTTCTTTTGTTAAAGTTTAAAAAAATATTGACGATTAAAACATCTGATGAAATGTTCTGGATATGTATAATACATGATGTCTGGTGTACCACATACAGGCACACATGAGATGTTCATGAAATGTTTTGCTGTGGAGTATCACATTGACAGATTTCATGTTTGCAGTATTTACATGTTTTCATATAGTATATTTATAGCCGGCTGTCGCAGGTTTTGTGCGTTAGGGTTTATTTTTTTTCCATAGCTGTCGTGGCTTAAAACGGCAATTGTCTCCTGTCTGACACACTGCGACACTTCCCATGTTGCTTTGCAGGAGTAATGCCAGTTCCAGACCAGCCGACTGAGCCAGAGAACCCCAGCATGCTGAGCCCAGTACTGAACGCCTCAAACGGAGGAGGAACTGAGACGGAGACCACCTCGGCAATCCTGGCCTCCGTCAAAGAACAGGTGGGTCCTGCTGACCGAGGGTGGCCCTCAAATTTAGCTGAGGCTGAACCCCCCCCCCCCCCCCCCCCCCCCCATCCTGGAGATTGAACTACCCTCCTGATTGAATTTGTTCCAGCCTTAGTCTAAGACATATTGCAGCTAAGAGGTCCCTAGGAGCATCTGGATATTAGAACCCAGCATGATAGATTGGGGTTTGAGCCGAATTCACGCTGGGGGCGCGGCACTCACCAGGAGGAAGTTTGCCTCCTCTTCTATGAACTATTTAATCACTGATTCGTAATAAAGAATTTTAAAATGATTTTGCTGTAACCTTCCACAAGACTGGTACACACCCTGCGGAGTTATTTAGAAATCCCCATAGATCATCTATTTACTAAAGGCCTAATTTGTAGTTCTGCTCTGTCCGTTTCGCCCAAAACCTAACCAGAAAATATGACAAACTAAAAAAATAGACTTTAATTGCAATTCCTCTAGATTACTACTTCATGTAAACAGTAATTATGCCATCCCATTTCATTCCTTACATTCTCCCACAGAGGATACACAAACAGATGCTCTTTCTGGCACAACAGAGTTTTGAATTTGAATGTTATTTATCATATACATCGATTACATGTGTCAGTGAGGCCTGATGTTTAGGTCTTTTTTTAGTTTAGATTTTTTTTTTTTTTGGTGATGGATAGTTCACATTTTATTTAAGGGGAACTTGGTGAATAGTACACGTAATAGCCCCAGTAATTTAAACTTCTGAACCCTGTTTTGGGTTGGAGAGAGTATGTCTGTTCACCTTAAATGTTCAAATGAGGATGAGTTGCACTGAATTTTAACTTTTGTATTGATTGTGAGATCAGAAAGAAAGATAGTGAAGTTTAAGTGTGACCTGCACCTTATTAGTTAGACATATTTTAACAGCATTTTTACGGATGCCCACGATTAAATAATACATTTATCATGGTCCATATCACATATTTACAGATAATTGTTTAAAATAATTAGAATTACTGCTAATAGGTAGCCTGCATTGGAAATCATTCAACATAATGTTAAAACAGACCAGTCATTGCACATGAGTAGTCAATTTACAACTATTACAATTTGGTATTTAGCAGATGCTGTTATACCAAAGTGACTTACAATTAGTGCATCAGTCAGGTTGAACGGCCGCGTAAGCAGAAGATCGCGGTAAGAATACAAATTGAATCACTCGCCGCTGAAACATTACGACCAACCTGAAGTTCTGGGCGAATGCTGTTTTGACAAAGAGCTTATAGAAGCCCCACACTTGAGGAAGTATGATATCAGTGTTCAGTAATGTACAGCTTGAACAAATAACGTTTCACGTTTGATCCGTATCCACTGAGATGGCCAGAAGCCATTCTGGAGTCAGTCCGAGGCCAAGTGTAGATGGCTATAGATCTTGACATCCCCTCCACTTCCTGGCAGTGGTTTTGCTTGCGCTACCGCTTTTAACAACGGGACTGAAAAAAAAAAGAAAAAAAAAAAAAGACAAGCTTTCAGGGTCGGAAATCTACATGGGGAATGGTAAAGTAGGCCAGAGCCGTGGGCCGCTGTGGGCCATTCTAATAGCTTTCCTATCAGAGAGAGAGAGAGAGAGCGGTCGAGATAAAAATAAAAAAGCCCGTCATCCTTTTTTATGATGCCTTTCACTTGAGGGCACTGGGAGAATGTGCCCACTTCCTGTGCATTGCCTTATTGAGGAGTTCAACTGTGAACCACACCCCTCTACACTTCACTGGGATGGAGTATTGGATTTTTATGAGATTTGGACATCCTTTGACTGTTGCTCCTGAATGATTAACTGCAAAATTCGTTTCTTCTTTTTCTATACATTCTTATGAGTATTTCTGCATGGTTTGTTTGTTTGTTTTACATGGGGTACACTCAGAAATGGATTCCATTTGAAAATTCCGTGTTCTTTTTCATTTGAAATACACAAGCCTCTTTTGAAAATACGGAATTGATCTGTAACCTAGACCCCCTGCAGTATGCACGTGTGTTATTTTTGTTATGACCAGATTCGCTCTTGATCCACCACTAGATGGCAATCTTCTGTTTAGCTGCCATATGACTTGGCAACTCTGAAGATTGCTGTGAAGATCACATGGAAAATATGAAAAGAAAGGACATGAGACTTTTGAGACGTGCTCAGGCAAAACCAAAGGGAGAGAGAGCTGTTTAATATACCATGTCCAAAACCTTAATCATCACTCTATTCTCTGTAGTAACACTGTGTGCACATCAACATCTAAATGACCACAAACCCACAACTATATTGCTTGTTTTGCACTTTTCTGTGTTGCATACGCCAGCAAATAAAGATGACTGCACTATACAGCACTGGTAAAATGGCATTCATTCCTGCTTTCACAGTGTGGTAAAACAAGTAACCTACGATAAGGTCAGTTAGCTACTGACATCGTTACAATGATGGAACGCGTTTTGCGCCAGCTGCAACACAACGGTTTGAATTACAGAAATGAATAGTGTGACATCAGCGGCTTTTTGTCTCCTTGCAAAAGCGTCGGCTGGAGGATTCAAACCCCCGCGGTTTCGGATCCGACTTGACCTCTGGAGGGATCAAGAAATGACTCTCCACACATTCATTACATCTACAGCCTGTCCCCTGCGCCAATGTCACGGCTTACGTCATGTTTCACACTGTTTTCAATGACATTCTCTGGAGTGTACTCCAGCGGGGCTGTTTTTGTCAAGCAGACATTTTGCCTGGCCCTGTTGTGTTCTACCTTTACACATAAACACGTAGCAGGCTTACCCAAAATGCCAAGGCTTTTGTTAGTAAAATTGCATAGGTGAAGACAGGAAATCCACACGATGCTGTATGACGAAATGACATGCAAAGCTGAATGCAAAGACGACACTCTCTCATTCTGTAGGTTTCCGGGTTACACGGAAAAAATCTTGGAATGACTTGGAATATTTGAAGTTATCTGTCCGGTGATTCTTATTGGATATTCAGGAATGCTTACTACTTGATTCCACTCGTTTTGGACTTCACTTGTCTTTTTATGACTGGTTATTGTTTAAAACGAGAATGGCCATGTTAAGGTGGTCATTCTGCTTTTCTTTTCTTTTCTTTTTCTTTTCTTTTCTTTTCTTTTTTCTTTTTTCTTTTTGTTTACCAGACTTGATGCCAGACCTAGCAAGTGTTCAAAAACGCTCCCACACTATTCTGACTGTGATTATTCGTTTTTCTGAGGGAGTGCTAATCAGCTCTTTTAATCACTGTCTGATTGTAATGGTTGTTTGAACAAATGGGTTTTTGCCAGAAGATAAGTCATTGCAATCCTTTTGGTCATAAAGTAATTAAAGTCATATATTAAATTAAATGAAGCTCTTGTAATTTCGCACTTGCTTTTGGGTTGTGGGAACTGTATTTGAGAATATGAAACGAGTTAATGTAATTCCAGTCTGCACCTCATTATAATTAAGATATGTTTTATATGTATTTACAGTTCACATTAGTAAAATACCCACATATCGACAGAGGCATTTAATTTGCCAAAGCGATCATCAAGAACATATGACCTCAACTGATCTAAAGTAAGTACTCAGTAAATACAGTGATAAAGTAAGTACTCAGTACATACAGTGCTAAAGTAAGTACTCAGTAAATACAGTGATAAAGTAAGCAAGGCCGTTTTAGTGTCATATCAGTCTCCCAAAACACATGTTTGTTTTGCTCAGCACATACAGAGACTTTGTGATGGGAATTAAGCAGACTCTATTTGGGAGCTGAAACAAATGTTAAATTACAGTCTAGTGCCTCTTAAGTATTCTCATCATCAATTTCTGTAAGACTATAGAGGTATGCAGTAAAGCAGTGCTGTTTGGAGATGTAGTTTATTGAATAGGTTAGGAGTTACAGTGCTGTTTGGAGATGTAGTTTATTGAATAGGTTAGGAGTTACAGTGCTGTTTGGAGATGTAGTTTATTGAATAGATTAGGAGTTACAGTGCTGTTTGGAGATGTAGTTTATTGAATAGATTAGGAGTTACAGTGCTGTTTGGAGATGTAGTTTATTGAATAGATTAGGAGTTACAGTGCTGGTAGATGTAGCGTCATAAAAATGGAAGCACCTTGGTAAAGCTTTACTTACTACCGGCTGCATCGAGAGAATCGATTACACGGGGAGTCCTCTAATTACGGCGGGCGGTTAGCATTAAAGTATGTCAGATTTTTATGTGGAGTGATAAAGTGTGTTAGTTCAGGCTGCGTTCCCTCTCTCTGGACCGCTTGAAAACTGGGCAGTGTTGACATTTTAATCAGGTTCCCGGTCTGTCTCCATGGGAAATATAAAATGATGGTAAAGTGGAACTGAATGTCTAAGCTTTTAGCATGGCTTAGGGCGCTAAGAGATGACCCACATCATGGTAACTAAAAGCAAAGGCTGATCCATGGCTTTAAAAAAAACAAATGCACAGCCACTTTATCTAACAATCAGCATTAAATGATGAGCAATGCAATGGGATTTTTGTTTGGCCTTTGAGGACAGAGGGACTTGAGGTTAGAAACGCCTGTTTCACAGAGGTTCACTTTGGTTGAACAGTGATGGTAATTTTCAAATGTGGTAGTGAATGGTATTTTATGAACCAAACAGGTTTACCTATGTTACTTCTTCAATAAGTCATTTATTTCCATTTTTTTTGGACAGGGTTACATTGATGGAGGTGACTGTATGAGAGTATAGGTCTGGTTTAAGTTGTGGATAAACTTGTTTAGATTAGCGGACTTTTAAAAATCGGACTGAATTGTACAAGGAACTTGTGGTCTACTCAGTTTGACATTTTGTAATCAAATGGTCTCAAATGAAAAAAAAAAAGAAAAAAGAAGACAAGTTAAATGTCATTCTTTGTCCACAGGGCACAATTAGGCATTTAGACCAGAACACTATACTCAGCTCCTAAAGCTGCAAAATCTAATTTACCATTCCCTAGCTATTCTTTTTCTCCAGTAATTGGTTTAATGGTCTTTTTTTACTGTACAGCACTGTGGACTCATGGGTATGTATTTCTTTTCCTTGTCCTTGTCGAACACCCTGTATTTTACTATGCTTTTCCTAATAACACTTGAGCACAGTTTTCAGAGTGAGGATTACATATGGTTTCATGCATTAGTTGAGGAAGTTTTTAAAGTTCAAGGTGCATGATTATGTATGATATTCAAAGGTGCATGGACAAACAAACTTATATCGATTGGATTACTTCCAACATTGCCTTATGCTTCCTGGACCGAAGGAGTCTGAATGGAGTACAGCCAATGATGACAATTAGATCATGCATCAGTAGACCTCTCTCTGTCTGTCTCTCTCTCTCTCTTTCTGTCTATCTCTCTCTCTCTCTTTCTTCCCCTCCCTCTCTGCTGCTTTTACAAAGTGCCTATATTTAACCAATTCTTGTGGCCCACATTTGAGGGTTTAGTCTAGTCTCTACTCAGGAGGGCAGTCCATAGTATGTCAGTGAAGCAAAGTAAGCACCTCAGCATCCCCGGAGATATGGAGCTCACAGCTCAGCAAAGCCCAAAGGAGCTAAGTGTCTCTGCCATCTCAACCCCTGAAAAACACTTCATTCTCTCTGTCGTTTCTGTGAGCTTTTCAGTGAGGCCCAGCCACCCCCACCCCCCCGCCCCCCTATGCAGCGGGGGGCGCAGATGGTGTCGGTAAGAGAGGTAGAGGAGAGGAGCAGGCGGAAGAGTGATTGGAGGGCGGCAGGATTTGGCAGGCAGGCTGGTGGGAGGGACCTTTTGTGATGCAATGTTGCATAAATAATGCCAAAGGGGTTCTAAATTCTCCGTTGCCATGGTGACCTTTGTGCCTGACTGAACTCCTATTCTTCATGGCTAGAAGGCAGTCACTACCAGGGTTTTGCAGTTTCTCTAATGACTTTTTTTCCCTTGATAAGTGGAGATGAGCACATCGTAACGGGATGTTAATGTTACGAATGCTGGATTACTCTTTGTCTGTGCACTCTCTGGAGTATGGTACATGTGAAGGTATGCGTTTTCTTTTTTTTTCTTTATTTTTTTTGTCCATACTTTATCTGATAGGGCAACAGGTGTTTTTCACACTCGCATGCAAAGGAATGGAAAGCATTGTGCTTGCGCGTAGCCTAGTTTGCATTTTTTTGTTTTTGTTGCAGTTCTGTGTTTGTGGATCAGATTTAGACTTAATGGGTTTTCATTCATGTTTTCTGGGCTCTGAGATAAAGTAAACAGAGACAATGTTTGTTTTTGCTGTAATTATCATACTGATTTTAGCTCCTGTTTCTGTTTGAAAATACCATGCCTCTCTCATTCAAACATTTGCCCTAGAACACTGTGTTTGGGGATGCTCTTCTCCTGTGACGCTTAGGTGAAAAACCAACAGGCACAAATAATTTACATCTATTCGATCTGTTTTAGACAAGCCAAGAGCTGTTTAAACGCTCAACTTTATCTAAATCATTCGCGTATCATTATAGAGTTTCTTATTTCTGGTACATCTGTGGCGGTTTAGCTCAACTCACTTGGACTCACTGTAGTCATGTGTAGACCTTTCTTCCACGTGTTGAATGGGCATTTTTGTAGCCTTCATCTGGGCTTGTGCCCAAAATGGCAGGTGATGCAGTCTTTGGTCTAACTGTCCCTGAGGAGAGTCTTTGACCTTGTGGCTAAGTGAACTCATTTCTGCCTTGTCACAATGGACGTAGCCGCATCGCGTTGACTGCCATTGCCCAGGGCATAGCACACAGTGCCGTCTCTCTCTCCCCTGCTCTCTCTCTCTATCTCTCTCTCTTTCTCTCTCTCTCTTTTGTTCAGACTAGATTTTTATAGTGATCTCTTTAAAGGGGTGTGTTGGGATTTCATCCTCTGATTTAACATTGACAAGTTTGTCAGTTAATGTGAAACAGTGCATGTCTAATTAAGATGGGTTCTGAGGGGCACACATTGTGCTGTTGCTAAGAGATCTCCATTGGTGCAGTACGCATATTGTTATGAGACTTATTTGACCAAATTCACTTGGATTTTGAATAGTTTGTGCTCACTGTTTTCTGTTATTACAAACAGAGGAGCACAAATATTTGTGAGCTCAAATCTAAGTGAGGCCATTCCTGTTTAATTAGACTTTCAATGAGATCTTGTTAAAAAACCCTTCAATATGTTAATTATTGATGCAGTAATTTATTTAGTTTAAGCATTCCTGTTTAAAGTGTTCTTAACATGTAAAATAGTACAGTCATGCCTCCTGCTCTTTATTTTTTTTCTCTGTGCTCATCTTCTGATCGAAAAACTGTCAGGCTGTGATTTAGCCTTAGGGTTGTTTCGGTTAACCAGAACAGAAACATACTGCAGTGCAGCTTAGGTAACGTCATATAAATGATTATTACTTTTCAGGGGCTCTCTATCTCTCAACGTGTGTCAGTATGGGTTAAAAATACAGACACAGGTGAAACAAACATACAGGTAAACACAGACACACGAACAAACACGCGTCTATACGGATTTTTTTTTACAGGACATTGGTAATTGGGGGTCTCTTGTCTAAATGTCAGTGACCGCAGAAGCGACTGTTTGGTTTACGCGCTCTGTTTTGTGCTGTAGGAGCTGCAGTTTGAGCGACTGACTCGTGAACTGGAGGCAGAGAGGCAGATTGTGGCCACCCAGCTGGAGCGATGCAAGCTGGGATCTGAGACGGGAAGCATGAGCAGCATCAGGTGGGTTTCCATGGTGATCCACTACTACCTTACTTCCTTATAAAGTAATAGCCATTGTCCTAATCTATTTCAGTCCTTTTTTTTTATCACACTTATCTGCTCCTTTTGTTCCTGTATTTATGTACTTTTTAATAGTATACTGATGAAGTTAACTACACAGGCTCCACGTTATTGGACGGTTGCGCATGCATGGTTGATTTGGGCGTACACAGCTGCACAGTTACAGTTAGATTGTAAAAAAAAAGCCATTAAGGACACCACGCATGAACTGGGACCAAAAAGAGTTGTGATGAACCAGATATTTTAGATATTTCAAACACAAGTTTGAAATATCTAAAATATCTAAAACAGTGATTAAATAATTTTTAAATAATGTTGTTCAGAAAGTCAAAATAATGACCAAAATAATTTTTTATGGAGAAGACCTTACATTTGGAAACTAATCAATAATGTTTTCAGTGTTACTTTCATCTTCATTTGCATGAAAGTAATCACTTAGAGTGTCTGAAAGTGTTAATTTTTTGACCTTTAATTAACCATTCAACCCTCTGCAGCACATAAACGTGATGCCGAAAATGACTTAGCTCAGCCGGTTTTATACCTGCAAAAACGCGGTGGCTTCAAAGATCAAGCAGTTAATGGGATCTGGGTGGTGAAAATCATAACTCATTTTCAGTGTCCAAAAAAAAAATGTGCTTGTTCTGCTTTAGCTATTGTTGTCTGTCCGACAATGAAAATGTCGCATGTCACAATGTCCTAAGCTCCAAAAAATGTTGCTGTAGTTGTTGTTGTTTTGTTGCATCATGCTGGTCTGTACTGCAATCATCTGTAACCTCAGACTCATAATTTACCTTAGTAATCATAGTTTGAACTGTTTTTCATGACTGATATGTATGAGAATGGAAGTGGAGAATCTGAAGTGGACAGAAAAAGGCTGTTTTTTTGGGGGGGGGTTTGGTTTCATATCAGATTGTGAACTTAATCCTGACAGACACAGACATAGCTCTCCTAATCAGTGGGTATCTGAGTCATACGACAGAGAGCAAGCTCAACAAGAACGCATTCGCACCCAGAGCTTTACGCCATGTCGTTCTGTCGTGGTCGTTGGTACGGTGACGTTCACTTTTCCAACCTTCACAGAATTATCGTTTTCATGATCAGAATCATCCACTTAGAAATCACACAGAAAAAAAGCTCTGCGCACACATGAAAACAACGACGCTGCCTGGGTTTCTGTCCTCCCAGGGGTTGTTATCGCATGACTCAGCTGAGTCTTAAATGGGAGTACCATCACACTCACATCTGCAGATTTATCAAACTCTGTTTTGTGTGACAATTCTGCTGTTGAGTTTTAATCCAAGCAGAAGATATTTGTGATCTCTTCCACCGCTTTCGTGGCCTTTACTTCAGCACGAAAGTTAAATGCAATGACATGCATGACTCAGTAGTCCTGTAAAGCAGATTTGACAATCTGGAAATGTTTTTACCTTAAACCTCAGGCAGTATTGCTTGTTGTAACTTATGTACATCTTGTTCTCAAGCAGTTGCGTACAGTAGGTGAAACCCAAACCTTTATTCACTCGGGTGAACGGTCCAAATCCAGATTATTATTTGCGAGTTTTTTCTGTGTTAAAACAGTGAGAAATGTTGTGAAGAGTAATGTCATTTTTAGGACTTGCTTTGGACCATTTACTAGTTAGTAACTATTTAATGAGAGTATTTTTTTTTTTACATAGGTTTAAGTTTGAGTTAAAGTGAATACAAGCCTAAATTTGGTGATAAATCTTGAGGTAATCAGTGATATTCTCTCTCTCTCTCTCTCCCAAAACTCTGATTGGTGTGTGTGTTAAGGGCCTCTGCGTTGGTGTTTAATGCCCCGGAAAATGCCACCCTAAGTGGTCTTATTGTCCACTGTGGGGCTTGTGTGGCCCAAACCCAGGCTCTACCCCAAACATCTGCTGCTCTGAGTGAGTCCTTTGACTCTGTGTTAAATGCTCTCTGTCGAGCTTCTTCCTGTTGTGTGAGGTTTTTCTCGCTAAACGCTGTCTACCGAGCGCAGCGAGAGAGTATTAAGCTAAAGCTGTTAGACTGTTTTCCTGCCAGATTAGTCCTGCAGTCTCCTGTGGGCTTTTTGGTCATACTGTCTCTGTATAGGAACTGCAATGAACGTTGCCAATAGAGACCGTTCTAGAACAGTAGAAGCAGGGATCGTGCGGCTTTGAAGTGGTGACGTGTGTAACAGGTTTAATGCTTCATTCCGGAATAATTGCGCTCTATTGTTTAATTATTAAAGATGGCACAAATTCAAACCGAGGGTTGTTTTTTTTTCTTATAAACATAAGCTGTTTCATTCATGAATTTATTGCATTGTTGTGACTTGAGGTATTTCATTTTAATGCGCCAACCTTACACTTAAGAAAAGGCAGACGAAAAACGTAGCAGTATGATGTGTTGGAATCTGCGGTTTCTGTTTCAACAAAGTGACTTGCTCCGCTTTTTATCAAGACCGTCTTATTGCTAATATACAGGTCAAGTGTGTCTTAAATGCAAATTAAGTGTATGTAGAAGGCCATTTGAAGGTTCCATTAAAACGGTATTATATAAAATTGCATTATAAGTCTCTTAAATGCCATCCTCACGATGCACCGTAAAAAAAGTTCTGGCATCTTTATGTTCAGATGATACATGGATGGGAGGGTTTTTTTAAAGGACACACAGAGGTAATGGCTTTGACTTCTGAAGAGTACAGACAAATAGGGACTGTGCTATATCCATTATAAATAAGGACAAGACTTCAAAAAAAAGTGGGTTGGACGTCAGAGGACAGTTTCACATAACGGCACACAGGTTAATAGGAATCCCAGCATCTTTAAATATCCATCTGCCACTCTGCCTTAACCCTCCTTCTACACACACACACACACACACACACACACACAGACACACACGCGCCCGCGCGCACACACACACACACACACTTCTCTCTCTTTTGTAAACAAAAGCCATCAGTAGAATGCTAAATGACAAAGTCCATCCCAATCCATAAGGTCTTTCCTATCGATCTGGTGAAGTGACAAGGTTAAAGACTGCTGCATTTGAAGTTCTGGAATGGATGCTTTGAGTAATAAGCCCCATAAAAGCCATCGTGTCTGTTCGCCAACCCCAGGGTGTCCGTGCCCAGACAGACCCTCTCTGGTTCGACAGGATATTAGGCTTATTAAGGGTGTCTGCAGCACTGGCTGACTCATACTAAGCATCCACCATGTACAGTAGGGGGAAGTCAGAGCGTATTGATTTGGCAGCCAATCTGTCAGGCTTAAGAGGAGATGAAAGCCTCTGCTCCCCCAGACTGAGAGAAGAGCATGGGCTGTATGACTTCAGCTTAACATTGCAGACTTAAACCCAGGCTGAGTAACGGTGACTGAAAGACTCCTGATCCAGTCACAAGAGCAGCTGGGAAGAATCCGGCCCAACAGACAGACTGTACAGAGAGAGAATGACCACCAGAGAATTCTAGAAGGAGGTCACACTGGAAACCGTAATCTCTGATGTATGACTGCCCAACTGCGATTTTGTGATTTTTTTTTTTTTTTTTTTTTTTTTTTGACTGAATTCCATCTAAGCGTTTAGTACGACTGGGGATTTAAAATGAACATTCATTCTTTTATGACTTCTGCACTTATTCCACTACGAATGCTCATTGTTTGTAACAACCTAAAATACATTCAGAGCAACGCTGATTTCCCGGGTCGTAAATGGTATTGACTTCAGATGAAATGAATTAATGATTTTTATAAACCTTTAAAAAAAATCTGTTTCTCGTTAGTGCATGTTTTTTGAGTGATGTATAGTCTTGTTAATAGTGCTCACATTTGTCCTTACAGCAGGTGGGATAAGTCAGCAGCTCTTAGCACTGGTCTTTATGCAATGTTATCACGCTAATTTTGTCTGTGCAGTTAGGGAAATAGCACATTCATACACTTATTGAATATCAAAATGTAAAAAACAAAAAAAAAACATTGTTAAATATTGATCTACTGAAATGATGTATTGGACAATTTGGACACCCTTACATCAGCAGAGGTTAGCTTTTGCTTTAAGATGTAATATGATGTTCTAAAGAATACAAAATGAGCTTCCCTGAGACTGTTAGCATTAACATTATCGTGGGTTAAATGGGGTAATCTTGTCTTCCTCGTTCAAACAGAATCACAGGGTACTAGTTCAACAGTAGGAACATGTCTCTGCTTAAGACGAACAGAACTCCACACACATACATTAACACCGTATGACTCAGTGTTTGAATGAGTTAGCATAGGAAGTGGCCGTGTTTGACAGCTTTGTGTGTGCGTGTGTGTGTGTGTGTGTGTGTGTGTGTGTGTGTGTGTGTGTGCGCGTGCGCGCGTGCGCGCGTGCGTGTGTGTGTGTGCCAGCTGGAGCATTGCTATAAGAGTGTGCTACCCATTCTTGTCACACCGTGTCTCCTCTGAGATACTGTTTCCCCAACCCTAACATTACAGAATCCTGGGGCAGCAGGAATATACTTCCCCAAACATATGGCACATATCACTGGCTGAAACCAACACTATAAAAACACCCCCCTATATCCTAATTCCAAAGAGAATGGAGATAAGTACACAATAAGTGGGGAAGTATATCATTTATTTCTCTCCATGGTATTTTCATGGATAGCACATGGCCGCTATTGAGCTTCTGTTCAGCTGGCATTGTATTATATTAATATCACAGGAAGATGTGCCAAATGACCTGAACTATATTGTCTTCATATGTACAACATATCTGTTGTGGCTGGTCGATGTGTCTTGATGTAAGGCCAGACAGGTTGTTGTACTACTGTGCTGTCAGGCACACTGTCTAGTGGTTTAGATGTAGCTAAGCGTGTGTCTTGGCCTTATACCAGTGGTCTTTAGCATTTCATTTTGTAGTGAAAGTGCTTGTTCTTTGTTGCCTGACAAAGTGCTGAATGTTTTAGATTCACGGTGTATTTACGGAACTGCTGTGACACTTACACAGCAATGTGCTTTCTGTTTCCTAACTTTCCCTTTCATAAAGCATGCCATGACTCAGCGTGTTCTTCCTTAGTAACCTTAGTAGGAGCCCCCCCCCCTCTCTCTCTCCCTCTCTCTCTCTCTCTCTCTCTCTCTCGCTCTCTCTCCCTCTCTCTCTCTCTCTCTCTCTCTCCCTCTCCCTCTCCCTCTCTCTCTCTCTCTCTCTCTCTCTCTCTCTCTCTCTCTCTCTCTCTCTCTCTCTCCCTCTCTCTCTCTCTGTCACTTTGTTTGGGATCTGGCTTCATTTCCACATGAGAATAATAAAGCCTCATAGAGTGTCACGTCCATAATCTCCAACAAGTCACGTCCATAATCTCTAGCACAAAACCTGTTCATGGTTTTTTTTTTTTTTTTGCTTGTCGAGAAAACAGTCGCTTTATCTCGTGGTACTTCTATAGACAGCTAAGCTATGTTTCATCATATTATCATACACACATTGCACAAACACCATAGACACTAGTTTAGACGTAATTGCTTTTTCTAGGTCAGAATGCTCAGGCCTAGTTCTTGGAATTCAAATGTGCTGTTATTCAATGAGTCAAATGACTTTGTTCATCCATTCTGCTGGCGTGGTTTCTGTTAGGCCAATCTCTGTGTTTAGTTTACACACGTACCGTTGTCCTGACATTGATCTGTTGCTCATGCTGATCTGCAGATGAATGATGGGTATCCCGATTTTTTGCACGGATGAGTGCCTTTGGCCTGGCCTCATTAGTACAATTACACTGATTCCTTTCACACTGTGCATCAGGCACCGGTGCCAACAGAGCGGAGAATTACACTGTGGCAGGGGCCAGTGGATGTGAGAAAAGTAAACCTTTCACCTCTACGTTTCCTATGGAGATCTTCCTCTCCTCTCTGAGCATGGAACATAACTGGTCAAGTGCGCAAATTACACTCTATGAGAGACACAGTTTTAAACCAGTCCCCCCCCCCCCTTTTTTCACCTTCCATTGGTTTTCAACACGTAGATGGAAAGAGTAATTTTTTTTCTCGTGTTCTCAAGAGGAGACCGTGAGCTATTTATAGCGAAGGAGCAGCTCCTCCGTAGACTGGCATGTGTCTGTGTGTGTTTGTGTGAGAGTATTGTGAGGAGTTGAGTGACCTCCAGCAGTGCGGGGCAAGCCTCCCTCTCTCAGTCCTTTCTCATGTATTAGGGGGGAACAAAAGGAGCTCTCTGCTTTGTTCTCGCCTGTCATAGCACACTTTCACTTTTTTTTTTTTTTTGTTATTTGGCCCCACACACACACACACACACACACACACACTCACACACACACACACACAGACACACACACACACACACACACACACACACACACACATGCGAGAGAGTGCACACATACACACATTGATTCACACACTCACAGTTTTGAATGACTGAAAAAAGCTATGTCTTGAATCGAAAAAATCCAGTTATTTTCTCACTTGCCAAAAATCGTTCCATTTTCCACTGCAGTCACTTGTCTCCTCCTGAAACATCTAATTTTGAGCTTTCGAGCCAAACCCTGAAAAAGACATCGGTCCGGACCTCTACGAATTAAAAACACGCACATTTGTAGTTTGAATGTTTTTTGGGTTTTTTTTTTCTTGCCCTGTTAATGCACTCTGTGCAGGAGGTGTGGCAATAGCATAATGAAACCAGTTTGGCAATACTTTTGCATGACTTTCAATAAGACCACAAAAAAAAAAAAGAAGAAATTGCCAAAATGTAAATTTAATGGATTCTGACAAAACCACTAGTAAACAATGGACATGACCTGTTACTAATTATCAGTTTTGCTGGAAAAATGTTTTTTGACGATATATATTTATTTATGAGTGGTAATGCATTTGTACATAAAAGATGACTCGTTATGTTTGAATAGATGAATAGGAGTTTGGTAGAGCTCATAGTGTTATAATAAGGGCAGGTAAATCAGGTTACAGTGGGGAACTTACCTCTGCTGTTATTTGACTGTGGAAATGGGTTGCATAAAGAACAATGATGAACTGTTTGACCACACACTGACCCACAACAGACAAAAAGTGATCACTCCATCCATCTTTTCTTTATTCAGGAGTTCAGGGTCTAGTGAATAAAAATGACTCTCTGAATTTATTAGGCTTTAATGATTACCCTGCTGGCAAACTCTCTCACTCTCACCTGCCTCGTTTTATCTTGCTGGAATAAATTCTTTGTGAGCCCTTTTGTGTGATGTGTTATCTGTTTTAGAGGAAAAAGCATACCATGTGACTGGCTTATTTACAAGAGGAGCATATATTCTGAGTTGATTTTAATATTGAGCGTAAAAATGTTGAATATCAATGAAAAAGTTTCTTTGTTATCTCGGATGATACACTCACTTCAGTTCTGTCACTGGACGCTCTAACATAATAAGGCTTTGTCAGTAATTGAGTGAATTTGAATAGACTTTGGCTGAAAGTTGTGACTGTCTGATTTAGATTGCGTTAGGTCTCCTCATTAGTAAGTCTGAGTACCTAGTACTCAGTCCCCGTAGCCTGTGTCTGTCTCTCACTCACAGGTCTATGTCAGGCTGTCCCCTCATTGTTCTTGGAAGAGTCGGCGATGAATACGCTTTGAGAAGGGGCAGCTTCATGGTCTCATTAACATGTGGTGTTTTGTTTTCTACTGTGATTCGTCACCCTGTGCTCAAACACAGACAGTCGCACAATATGTACACACACACACACACGCACACACACACACACACACACACACACACACACACTTGCTGCTGGAAAATCAATGGGATGATTTCGCAGCTGCTGCACGGCCACAGGGACAATGAATGAGTGTTTAGTCCCCTGATGTCATTTGGTCTTAGCCAATATGCTGTTTGCCGTGTGCGGTCACACCCTGACATCGATCTCTAAATATGGACTTCCATATTCTTCAGAGCCTCCATCTCCTGCTAATCCATAATTATCATTATCACTGTTTGTGTGTTCCAAAAATGGAGATAATTCCTCATTGATCTGTGGGTGGGTTGTGAGATTAAAGAAAAGGACTGTTTCATAAAAAAAAAAAAATAAATAAATAAATAAAAACAGATGTGTTTTAAATTATTCAGGCAAATTTAGAGAGGGATTGAGCTGTGGAAGAAAGTATGATCGGAAAGTCACAGTTTAAATGCTTCTATACAAACACAGTATTGTTAATTGCCTTGATTGTCATGATTGTTGTTTTGTCAAAAACAACAAATTAAGCCTCTGGTGTTTGCAATAAAAGCGCAGAGAGCTTTAGTATTTTATGGATAAAATATGCATTACTTCAGATTAGAAATGCATTACTGCACTCAGGGTCTTTCGCGCGCTGCTTTGTTGTGTGGGTTGGACATCCCAGAGGAACTGCATCAGTGCATTAGGAACAGGGCCCCTGCAGTCATGTTTGCAGCACTTTAAACTGTTGTTCTTCACACTGTCATATCTTCTCCAGTCAACGTTACACAACCTGTCCAAACTCTGATACCTCTTAGTTAGATCATACCAAGAGACAGTACAATGCAATCTCTGATGCATTGATCATCTTCTGTTGTTCATACGAAGATCTGGATTAGACTGTGAAATTAGTGGGAGGTAATATATGTACTGTGTGTATATATATATATATATATGTATAGAGAGAGAGAGAGAGAGAGAGAGAGAAAGAGAGAGGGAGAGAGAGAGAGATAGAGAGGGGGGGGGGGAGGAGAGTAATTTACAGCATCTCATATGTATGTCATGCCACTACTACATAGCTGTTTCATTCATTTGTTTTACAGTTCTGCAGATGAGAAGTTTCGCTGGAACAACCAAGGTAATATTTACTGTTTTTAATAGCTTTGTTACCGATATAGACCCGTTTGAGGTAGATGACACGTACGTACACTCGCACTCGCTAACCGTTTACTTCCTTCAGCATTTAATATCAGAGATGACTATTGCAGATGGATGGTCCGCGTGATTCACGATTCATGACACTTCAAACGTCTTCCAAGTAGCGCTCGCTTTGTCAAACGGCATGCGAGCAGCTGTCATCATCTGTCAGGTCCACGCCGCGGCAGAACCACGTCCGCCTCGATAAAATACGAGCGCATCTGAGTAGATTGATTGTGTTACAGGAGAATGTTAGCCAAAGATAACACCCTCTGCCCTGTAAAACATCAAACATAGACTCTGGGAATCGGAGGCAAGGAAGGAACGCGGAATGAATAATGGCTAAGGTTCATGTTTGATTGAAAAGTTCAGAACCAATAGGATGAATTAAAGCTTGATATGAAATTACACCTTTACCAGCACAGAGTAACTAAGGCTGCAAATCATATGAATGACTGAAGCCGGACTTTAATTCACTAGCTTCCAACCAGATGGTGAGAGGTTAATTGGTTTAAAACCACTTGTGTGAGGTTTTATCTCTTACCAGCTTTGATCAAAACAAGTCGTCGCCTACTCACACAGACAGATCTAAACAGACGCTACGTAATGTTGCAACAATCGAAATGCATCTCCAGTGGGGATGCTGCTTTGTGTATGTTGTTGGTTTCTGCTCGCTCATTTCCTCTTGAGATTTTGCTGTGTGTCAGTAGTCGCTGTCCTTGTATAAATGGTGACTGCACCTGGGAAAATCCTTCTGTCTCACCTCCTGCCTTTCTCATGCAGACGGTCCAAAGGATATTGAGGAAGAGCTTACGACTGGCCTGGAACTCGTGGATTCCTGCATCAGGTCACTCCAGGAATCAGGAATTCTGGACTCACAGGAATTCTCAGCAGGCGACAGTAAGCATTCTTCAGATTTTGATTGGTTTACTTTTAGTGAGGTTACAGCCACAAACAATACCCATGGAATCTTCATTATGTGTTATTTTGACCTTTAAGTCGTATTTATAGAACAAGTATACCGTTGATGTCTGAGACGTATTAGGCTGTTGAAGCGTGATCAGGCACTATGTGTCTGTTTGTGAATGATGTCATAGAGAGTATGAATACGCTTCATCAGAAAAGGTAACAGGTATCTATGCAGGTGTACATTCTGTGTTCTCTGTCTGATTCTTCACCACATCTATTCATTCTGAAGATGCCTGTGTTGGGTGCACTATTCAGAAGACGATTTGGAAAGTATTACCTGCCATGGTGCTTTCTGCATGCATATCAATAGCTCGACGTGCAAATTTCTTCTCGTTGAGCTATTGACAGCACTTCTTGGACACAATAGAGAACAAATTTTGAAGAGGAGAGGGTAAATCATCGAATAAAATTCTTCCCGAGTAATCACATGCATATTCATCCCAGTGAAAAGATCAGGGTGATCTCATCTGAAATGGAGAAATATGCAGAGAACAATCTGAAAAGCAGAGACATCTGAAAGTTCAAAAAGGCCCTTTGGCTAATGCCTGCTACTTTCAAATGTTAAATTTTCTGAGGGTTTGATTACAGATTGTTGAGAAACTATTGTTGGATTTTTACTTTTGGCTGACGTCTAATCCAAGGGCAAAATCTTTCCACCGCGCTATTCTGTATTTACATAGTACACTATAGCTCTGTGCACATTTACTTTAAAAAAAAAAAAAAAAAAAAAAAAACTGCGATAAACCCTATAATATCAATACTACGGAAGCTTTGAAATATAGTTTAATATTTACAAAGCTGCAGCGCATATAGAAGCGTAGAAAGTCAACATTAAAAAGAATGTTGAAGACAGACTTCACAAGACCCGAGCCGTTTGATTGTGAGATAAGCAATTCGAACGGAGCTGATCTTTCATGTTCCAGTACGTTGAGAGAAGCCTGTATTCCAGAGCTCTGTGCTGGTGGTATTGACTCCTCTGATACAGTAGTGTTGCTCTCTCCCTCTCACTCTTGCTGCCTGGTAAAAATAGCTGCTTGATGAAAAATTTACTTCCTCTGATCTGAGTTACGGGTCAGGCAGAGCAGAGATAAAACCCCTTTTCCCTGCATAGATAAGACACACTTAGTGACCAGCCACCTGCACACAGATATTTCTCTCCGTACGACAGGAAAAAAAACAACAACGTAAATGCACTCTCACATCTCTTAAGATGGTCAAACTGGGTCTGCGGATGAAACATAAAGGATGATTATGCATTTATGAAATACTCAAAAATCTTACCACAAAACGCCTCAGCGCACAAACCTGACAGGAGTGGTTTTAGTGGTGAAGTTTTCATCCACCGTAGTTGAACAGGCATTAATATTACTGGGTTAGACCAACGTCCCAGTTGTTATGATTTTCTCAGGCTAAGGAAGAGCTTGAGCCGTTATGGGTTTTTGTGTGTGTGAGTGTGTGTGTGTGTGTGTGTGTGTGTGTGTTTGTTTCCTCATTTGTAGAGACTGATGTGAGATAAGATCTTTATTGACTTTCCACTAATGTGAGAATGAAGTCCTACAGAACAGTTTAGATTTACTTTGAAGATCCAAAGAGAGGTGGCTGAAGAGAGCAAATCTCGTGGGTTTATTTTAACTGCTTGGTTGATTGTGTAAGAGAAATTGATCTTTTAAAGAGAAAACTCTATTGGATTATTTTAAAGATCAGTCATTTCACACATATATCTCTTTCAAGGTCTTAAAATGGTGTAAACATGGGCTTTAATGTTTGGCAAGTGTGGTGAGTTAGCATTTTGGATCTTTGACCACATGCAGTGCAGGATTGTTGAAACCCTCACAGTAGTCTTCCATAAACAAATCTGCATTCAAAACAAGATCTATGTGTTTTGTGCGACGGGGGGGACTGATAACAGGGTTATGTAAATTGTTTAACAGTGAAATGGCCTGTGAGTTAGACAGGCTTAAAGCATGATTTCTGGTCCTGCTGACCTCATTCTCTAACATGTGTGTTCACTGACTCGCTGCTAGCCCTGCTTAATTATGCATGCCCACTCCATCCATCTCCTCATTCTGGTGTCGGGAGAGAGTGGAAAAACGACAGAAAGAGAGAGAGAGAGAGAAAGAGAGTGTCTGTGAGAGAGAAAGAAGATGTAGGTTGAAAGAGGGTGCGTAAGAAAGAGCAATGGTTGAAACAGACAGAGACAGGTAGACAGAGAAAGGTAGTAGCACAGACTGATGTTTGAAAACGAAGTAATATAAAGTGAGAGAGAGGGAGAGGGAGAGAGAGAGGGGGAGAGAGTGACTGAATGAAAAGATAGAAGGTTATTATTAAGACATTCTCTCCTGCTGCTCTTTTATTTATTTATTTTTTTTTTTTTTTTCTTAAATCAACTGCCGTCATAGGAACAGGGATCCTATCTCAGAGTGCACTGCAGCTCAACAATCAAGAGGGCACCTTCCCCTATCCCGGTGGTTACCATAGCAACCAGACCCTGGCTCTCGGCGACCTGCCGACCCCACAGCCCCTTCCACGCGGTGGCCAGGTGGGTGGGGCTGTGCACAGTTATAATCAGGTGAGTACGAATGGCTGGTGGCATATGTGCAGCTCTCTACATTCACAGTCATTGTTTCGGCTGCATTCTAGCGGTTCCGTTTAGTTTTATCAGTGCAGACAGAGCACTGTTCTATCATACAAGTGTTATAAAAAAACAAACAAAAAAAAAACAGAGGCTTGATGTTGACAAAAACATGATGGTTGGTGCGTTTCTGTCTTTGAGAAACTCACAGCCCACTTTTCATGCTGACAATTTCAGTCCTCAGTATTACAGTTTAATGTTTTATGATCCAATCTACCCGCTAAACCCCTTTCTCTCGCTCTCGCTGTCTTTTTCGCTCTCCGTCTCTCCATCTTTCCTTTAGGTGACGTCTAACCGTGCAGCCCAGCTCGCTGGAGGTGACCCAGCTTCTCAGGCTCAGTCCAGAGACTCATTCGGCACGAGTCATGGCAGCGCCTTCCACATGCCTGACGCGCAGCCTTCGGCGTCCGTGTATTACTCCTGCGCGACTCTGCCGGCCCAGCGCGTGAGCTCCCCTCTCTCCGTGCAGGCCCTGGGCTCGCCCTCCAAACTCCAGCGCTTGGGCTCTGCCTCCGACATGCCCAGTTACGCCACCCTGCAGCAGTCGCCCAAACAGTCCCCCAGCAGGCTGGCCAAATCCTACAGCACCAGCTCTCCCATCAACATGGCGGCGGGGGCGGCTTCGTCCTCGTCCCCCCTCCACATGGCCTCTGTCCAGGGCAACATCTCCAGCTCGTCCCCTCTTCACCAGCTCAGCTCAGCTATTGGCAGCTACGCCACCCTCTCGCCTACCAAGCGCATGCTGCATTCCTCTGACCAGTACAAGATATCCCACGACCTGTATGCCAACGCTACTCTCCAGAGACCTGGCAGCCTGGCAGGTCAGTTCAATACAGAACAGCACAAGTAGGTTTTTACTCCCCATAATAAAGGTGGAAAGTCGATATACAAAGTCCCATAAAAGTCCTTGGAGAATGTGAGAAGTCACTCTAAAGAACACGAAGGATATTTTTGGCTCACAGTCCTGCGGTTTTTGCATTAGCATATCTAGAGCCTAGCCAGAAAATGCTGTAAACATCGGAATAATGTAAAAAAAAAAAAAGCTTAAAAGTGGCTTGGACAGCGTACAAACATGAAAAAAATAGCTTTAAATGTAAAAAAAAGTAGTGTTTCCTCATTAGCCAGATTTTAAATGACAAAAACCAGAGGTTTCTATAATCCTCACAACAATGTAATGCAACATGGAAGGATTATGTAGCGTGCATTCCAGCTGGCTAAATGACCATATTTGGTTATCCGTCAGCTTTCTCATATCAAAATCTGAGTGAGTCTATACTGTCAGTATGACATTATATACATTATATTCTAATCTCCATGAGCATAAATGAAGCTAGGGATGTTCGTTTAGCAAGTGCAGCATATATCTAGAGCAGCTTGGTTGTGACGGCAGTTTGTGGTATTTTTTTAATTTTTTCCTTTTTTTAAAGGCTCCAGGGCATCTTACAGCAGCCAACACAGTCACCTGGGCTCTGAGTTAAGACCTCTGCAGTCTCCTGAACATCACATTGACCCCATTTATGAGGACAGAGTCTATCAGAAAGCTCCTCTGAGAAACTTCAACCAGGGCCAGGGTGAGACTCACACATCTGACCTCTCTCTCCTGTCAATCACATAACAGAATGCACAACCCCCCCCCCCCCCCCCCCCCCCCCCACACACACACCTACACCCCCACCACCGTCACTATACTATGCAAATACATGTCATAGGTATAAAGCTCTTTGTTAATTAAGTTTTTTCAAATGCTTCTGTGTTTTTACGATTCACACAGAGAGCAGATTTTCCACAGTGTTTCCATTATCAACGAGAGTAAACAGACAAATAACAGCACTTTAATTGCATCTTTTGTTATCAGATTGCAGCGGTTGTTCTAGCTTATCTTGATTTTCCAGTCTCAGGTGTTTGGATCCCCTTATCAGTATGTTTTCTGAGCTGTCTTTTTTTTTTTTTTACATCTTGTTTTGCCTTCAGACATTTTCATAAAACAAATTAATATTAAGCGCCAAACCTGAAGGCAGCGACTTTGTAAAGTACGCCTCGATAAATGAACATCTTGTTTACTGTCCTAGAAAACGAGTGTCCTTCAAGTTATTTATGAAGTTTACATTTAGCCTCAAGTGGCACTCACATTCACCCTTTATGCCTACACACCCCCTAATTATTGTTTGGTTTCACTGACCTAAACGGACATGCTCAAATAAACCGGTGATATGCAGAAAGATTTAGATGTATAATCTTCACGTATGAAATGTTCTATTCAAAATAGAGATCTTTATAGGCAAGAGAATGCAACAGCACTAACAAGAGACTTATGATACGTCTTTACAATGCATTTTAAGTATGTCTAACATTTTCTGTATACTGCTCAAGATTTTTTTTAATAAGATCACTGTTACTTAGGGCTACTAAGATATTGTTATGATTATAAAAGCACTAATTATTGGCTGAGTTTTGTAATGAGTAACTCACAAGGGCATTTTAGATCATTGTGAAATACACCATGAACAGAGTATTAGCATTTTCCAGTAATGCTAGTAATTTTAGTAATTTGCTTTGTGTATGTGTATGTGTGTGTGTGTGTGTGTGGTTCTGTGTTTGACTCTGGTTTTATTTTGCTTTTCTTATCCCTCTCCTCTCCTCTCACACGTGGCTCTCGTGCTGATACGTTTGTTCCTCTGCTGTACCTAAGATCCTATGAACCAGTTTTGTGAACAGGTCCTGAACTATCTACTCTGTCCCTACTCTCCTGCCATAGCCCCGAACTCCCCTGGTGTTGACCCCATCCCCTTGCAGCGCACAGGGAGCCAGAACGCCACGGGGACCTTCCCCAGAGCCGGCTACCCCGCCGGACCCGGCTCCGCCGCGGCCGATTACGCCAACCCGTACCGCACCCTTCAGTTCTGCCCTTCCACAGATTCTCCCTACAGTAAATCTGGGCCCACTCTGCCCCCAGAGGCCACACTGGTGCGCTCGTCCTCTGTGGATAGCATTCAGAAGGATCCCAGGTGAGTCTCGGTGCTCTTTAATCCACACTGGCTCTCATTGATAGACAGGGCACTTGGAATGGGAAGCACTTCACAGAGCTACCAAAGTCACATCTGCCTGTATGAATCAGTCATGAGATGTCTGTCATGTGGTTACTGAAGAATGACTAACCTGACTGACATGAATGATGTATCAAAAAACCTTTGTTAGGAGAGCACTTTACAGCATGTTATAGGGTTCACTTTGTTTTATCTCCCATGTTATGTTCAGAGTGTCTGCATTTATATGTACCGCAGAACGCGAGAAAGTCATAGAGACCTATGCCAGCAGGTAGCTTAGGTCACACAACAGGGTATGCTATCAGGACTTCATTATTCAGAGGTTCAGCTCAGTGCAGAGCTCATTTTAATTCATGTTTTCTTATTCCACTTAATGTACTACTTTTCTGTACTAATATGAAGCAAACTCATCATTGGATCACAGTATAAAATACTGACTGTAAATGTTGAGAGGCCAGCGCTAGCATTCAGTATAACCGCTAGCTTGGATTAAGAATTGAAAGCAGCATTAGGCTTGTGTTTATATTCTTTTTGATTTTTTAGCTTGTTTGTTTTATTGATTTCTTGTCATCCCTTTAATTTCTTCCTCATGTTTGATTTCCCGTTTATGTTTATACACTGCTACTGGAATGATACCTAGTGGAATGCTTTGTGATGCAATGCATTTGTTGGCTGCAACCAAAACCCCCGACATGCCCAGACAAATGTACATTTATGAACTGTCAGTTAAACGTCTATGTTTTCTTTAATTCCCTTCGTGTGATATTGAATATTAAAGGGTGGGTCTGACACAGCATACGTTTTCACATATGTGATCTCAAAACCATAGAGGAGAATATAGTAAAGAACATAAAGTAACAAAAGGATATGGAATTAGTTTTCATAATGTTTGTAAAGTTTACAAAAATGTGCTGATCTAATCTTTTATTTTAAAATGTCACTTGTCAATAACCTCGTTCACATGGTCTAAGTCACATGTATTTATATAGTTATATATGCTAGAGTCTTCCATTGTAATCTCAATGGCTTCTATAGGATTATGATGCAGAAACTGAACTGCCCAGCATGTAATTTGATGCTAACTGCACTGGAAATCGACTTTATGGTGTATATCTAATGATACAGTGTAGCCTTAAAGGATTTTAGGTGAACGTTTATAGTCCAACATGAAGTTTTATTGCATATTGATTCTCTTTGGGGCGACTTGGACCTTGAACTTTTCTGTGAGACCCCTCTTTAATACATACCAGCCACAACTTCAGTGTTTTAAAAGTGCATGTCTACAGTCAAATGCAAATATGTTATTTTTTTATGCATTGAAGAAAAAAAAAGGTAAAACTCAAAACAGCATTATTATTACTTTTTTTTTTTAATGTCAAATCCCTTTGTGCTAGACACCTACCCTCTCTTTTTCTCTGCCTGTCTCCTGATAGGTACGACCCTGAATTCCTTGTCTGGAATCAAAATCAAGCCGAGCAAAGAATGACAAAGTAATCCAACATTTATTTATTTTTTCATTTTTACAATCTCTGCTTATCTCCTATTTATTCAAAACTGATGATAGTACATTGCAAATATGACAATTTTGGGAGGGGGGGGGTATTTATTTGGCTTCATAGTGCCCTTATTTTGAGAAAAAAATCATGCTTTGTTTGTTGTTTTCATGCAAAGAAGATTTAGAATAGATGTAAACAGACACAATAGTTGTCTTTTATAATGATTTGAATGGATTTACTCTCAAAATCAAGTAGCTTTGACTCTTATGACTTTTTCTTTGAGCTTTTGGCATTTGTCCTCTTATTGGTTAACTCATTAATGTTGTCTTGTCCAGAGCTATTTTTGACTTACGAAGAGGCATATTAGTGTCTAGTTGTTTAGTCCTGAGTACATTTTTGATTTTATGGGGTTTATTCAAGAAGGAGAGAGTCACATGCCTCTGAAAATGGAGAACCTACTGAAAAGTTCTAGTGCAGATATAATTGTGAACTATTTGTCCTTTTTTGCTACAAAGAGCATCACATTGTGTCTGTCTTTTCCCTTTGTGTTGATTATCCATTGTACATTGTCATTTTGTGTTTCAGCATGGTTCGGTTTATTTTCTTGTTCTTGTTTGCCTCAGTATATTTGATTTAATCTGTCTTTGCAATTTTATACATATTAACGGACCGCCAATTGCCGTTTTCCGATATGATAGTTTATATTAAGTTTGAAAGTACAATATTTGACAAAATGGCACAAAAAGGAAATTCTTAAAACATTTTTTGTTGACAGTAGGATTTGAAGTCTAAATCAAAATCTCAGATTATATTTTCTAGTGATTAAACAGATTAAAACACAGTGGGATCTTAGCCATACACTCAGTGATTTCCCTCGTTGCTTTCTTCATATTATTTGTTTGTTTTCATAATAACATTATGTTCATATGGGATATATTACCCTGCAGTTGGAATCAGACTTTGAACATCTGATATAGTCTCAGATGGTAAAATTACAGCTGTAAGATGAGGAATATGGCTTTTAGCCATTGACCCATACATCTGATCATTTGAATCAAAGTTTCCTTTGATAAAGGGTCGAATCTTCTTGCATTTTTGAGATCCACTGTGCTGTCTCTTGCTGTCTGTAGTGATTGATGCATTAATTTTTTTTTGTAAAATTGAGACGTACTTTTCAGCATGGCAAACCTTGGCGAGTTGAGTTGACTCTCTGATCCATACACAGTTCAAGAGCCTAGAGATGAATGGGTCATAGACTTTGACAGTCCACATCGACTGACATTTTCTGACCTTCCCCTCACATCAGACAGTTCGAGATGTCTCACAGGAGCGTTCACGCATGTGTATACTGAATCACCGAACGCTGTCAAGTTCTCCATCTCGTAAAGAGGGGTCACCAGTGGGTCACTGGCTCACACCCTGCCAGCACAGCTTTATCCCCAGTGTGACCAGCTGTACATATCATATTTATATTTCCATTAACGACTCTTGGGATTTCATTTCTGTCAAACTGATATGGAATCAGGACTTCACGCGGGACCAGTTTCAGTATAAACGACTCTCGACTCTCTCCTCTCTCCACTGCTGATCGGAAAATAAAACAAAGTCAAGAGAAGTAATCAATTTAAATTTCGCAATTAGACATTGCCTTCCAAAGCAAACGTTTACAGCACATTGCGAACTCACATTGCGAAGTCAAATAATGTTGGAACACAAAGATGAAATTTACAAGCGTGGAGCGTTGAGTACGTCACTTTGAAATGCGGCGCGATTGTATATCAGCGCCCGTCAAGCAAACTCTAATCTTTGACATGAGAAAAATGGCTTTGCACGTAGAGTGATTTTAAGTACACGGGGCTGTTAAATGCTATGTCTATTCAGGTGATTCAGTGACGATGGCTGTAAGGACTGAAAGAGGCACAGAGT